>NC_134359.1:51257996-51335496 GCF_048569485.1 Anomaloglossus baeobatrachus
AGAGACCGTGCTATACATAACAATACATAACAAGAGAGGATGCTATATAATAAGAGACCGTGCTATACACAACAAGAGAGGATGCTATATAATAAGAGACCGTGCTATACATAACAAGAGAGGATGCTATATAATAAGAGACCGTGCTATACACAACAAGAGAATGTCTTTTTCTTCATAGTATGGTATTTATATCAGTCTATCCCCCTTTTGTTTTGCTTGGATATGCACTCTCCCCATTTGGCACAGGTGATTTTAATCAACAGGAGACTGCAAGAGGGGTCAACCTTCTTTTTGCTCCAAGTTCACATATGTGAGCCAGTGGGAGGTGAGTGCACAGCTCCTCTCACTGTGTGCTGGTGCTGTGTGGTGGCTGCTGTTGCGGTGGTGTGGTGTCGGTGGGGTGGCGCGGCCTGGAACCTTGGGGGATTTGCCTTGCAGCATGGGTGCTGTGAGGCACCAGGTCGCCCGCCCTGCTGGCGCTTTGTCGCTGCGGCGGTGGTCAGTGCACGGTGCCGCACAAAAAGGTCAGGTTAGGGACCCACTCAAGAGGTTTGCCGTGACGTGGCAGTGGGCTTAATACAATCTGATCAGAATGGTAACAAAAGAACCTCATGTTCTATTTAATTTTTTGCCTAGCGGCTTTAGATCATTGTATTTTTGGGATGTGCGATCCATGTCTTTTTCTTAATAGTATGGTATACAGAAAAAGAGAGGATGCTATATAATAAGAGACCGTGCTATACAGAACAAGAGAGGATGCTATAAAATAAGAGACCGTGCTATACATAACAAGAGAGGATGCTATATAATAAGAGACAGTGCTATACAGAACAAGAGAGGTTGCTATATAATAAGAGACCGTGCTATACATAACAAGAGAGGATGCTATATAATAAGAGACAGTGCTATACAGAACAAGAGAGGTTGCTATATAATAAGAGACCGTGCTATACATAACAAGAGAGGATGCTATATAATAAGAGACCGTGCTATACATAACAAGAGAGGATGCTATATAATAAGAGACAGTGCTATACAGAACAAGAGTGGTTGCTATATAATAAGAGACCGTGCTATACATAACAAGAGAGGATGCTATATAATAAGAGACAGTGCTATACATAACAATACATAACAAGAGAGGATGCTATATAATAAGAGACAGTGCTATACATAACAATACATAACAAGAGAGGATGCTATATAATAAGAGACCGTGCTATACAGAACAAGAGAGGATGCTATATAATAAGAGACCGTGCTATACATAACAAGAGAGGATGCTATATAATAAGAGACCGTGCTATACAGAACAAGAGAGGATGCTATAAAATAAGAGACCTTGCTATACATAACAAGAGAGGATGCTATATAATAAGAGACAGTGCTATACAGAACAAGAGAGGTTTCTATATAATAAGAGACCGTGCTATACATAACAAGAGAGGATGCTATATAATAAGAGACAGTGCTATACATAACAATACATAACAAGAGAGGATGCTATAAAATAAGAGACAGTGCTATACATAACCATACATAACAAGAGAGGATGCTATATAATAAGAGACAGTGCTATACATAACAATACATAACAAGAGAGGATGCTATATAATAAGAGACAGTGCTATACATAACAATACATAACAAGAGAGAATGCTATATAATAAGAGACAGTGCTATACATAACAAGAGAGGATGCTATATAATAAGTGACAGTGCTATACATAACAAGAGAGGATGCTATATAATAAGAGACAGTGCTATACATAACAAGACATAACAAGAGAGAAAGCTATATAATAAGAGACAGAGCTATACATGACAATAAATAACAAGAGATGATGCTATATAATAAGAGACATTATATAGCATCCTCTCTTGTTATGTATAGCACTGTCTCTTAATATATAGCATCCTCTCTTGTTATGTATAGCACTAAGAGACAGTGCTATACATAACAATAAATAACAAGAGAGAATGCTTTATAATAAGAGACGGTGCTATACATAACAATAAATAACAAGAGAGGATGCTATATAATAAGAGACAGTGCTATACATAACAATACATAACAAGAGAGGATGCTATATAATAAGAGACAGTGCTATACATAAAAATAAATAACAAGAGATGATGCTATATAATAAGAGACGGTGCTATACATAACAATACATAACAAGAGAGGATGCTATATAATAAGAGGTCATGATATACATAACAATACATAACAAGAGAGGATGGTATATAATAAGAGACAGTGCTATACAGAACAAGAGAGGATGCTATATAATAAGAGACCGTGCTATACATAACAAGAGAGGATGCTATATAATAAGAGACAGTGCTATACAGAACAAGAGAGGATGCTATATAATAAGAGACCGTGCTATACATAACAAGAGAGGATGCTATATAATAAGAGACCGTGCTATACAGAACAAGAGAGGATGCTATAAAATAAGAGACCGTGCTATACATAACAAGAGAGGATGCTATATAATAAGAGACAGTGCTATACAGAACAAGAGAGGATGCTATATAATAAGAGACTGTGCTATACATAACAAGAGAGGATGCTATATAATAAGAGACAGTGCTATACATAACAATACATAACAAGAGAGAATGCTATATAATAAGAGACAGTGCTATACATAACAATAAACAACAAGAGAGGATGCTATATAATAAGAGACAGTGCTATACATAACAATACACAACAAGAGAGAATGCTATATAATAAGAGACAGTGCTATACATAACAATAAATAACAAGAGAGAATGCTATATAATAAGAGACAGTGCTATACATAACAAGAGAGGATGCTATATAATAAGAGACAGTGCTATAAATAACAATAAATAACAAGAGAGGATGCTATATGATAAGAGACAGTGCTATACATAACAATACATAACAAGAGAGAATGCTATATAATAAGAGACAGTGCTATACATAACAATAAATAACAAGAGATGATGCTATATAATAAGAGACAGTGCTATACATAACAATACATAACAAGAGAGAATGCTATATAATAAGAGACAGTGCTATACATAACAATAAACAACAAGAGAGGATGCTATATAATAAGAGACAGTGCTATACATAACAATACACAACAAGAGAGAATGCTATATAATAAGAGACAGTGCTATACATAACAAAAAATAACAAGAGATGATGCTATATAATAAGAGACAGTGCTATACATAACAATAAATAACAAGAGATGATGCTATATAATAAGAGACAGTGCAATACATAACAAGAGAGGATGCTATATAATAAAAGACAGTGCTATACATAACAATAAATAACAAGAGAGAATGCTATATAATAAGAGACAGTGCTATACATAACAAGAGAGAATGCTATATAATAGGAGACAGTGCCATACATAACAATAAATAACAAGAGATGATGCTATATAATAAGAGACGGTGCTATACATAACAAGAGAGGATGCTATATAATAAGACACAGTGCTATACATAACAATACATAACAAGAGAGAATGCTATATAATAAAAGACAGTGCTATACATAACAATAAATAACAAGAGATGATGCTATATAATAAGAGACAGTGCAATACATAACAAGAGAGGATGCTATATAATAAGAGACAGTGCTATACATAACAATAAATAACAAGAGAGAATGCTATATAATAAGAGACAGTGCTATACATAACAAGAGATGATGCTATATAATAAGAGACAGTGCTATACATAACAATACATAACAAGAGAGAATGCTATATAATAAGAGACAGTGCTATACATAACAATACATAACAAGAGAGAATGCTATATAATAAGAGACAGTGCTATACATAACAAGAGAGGATGCTATATAATAAGAGACAGTGCTATACATAACAATACATAACAAGAGAGAATGCTATATAATAAGAGACAGTGCTATACATAACAATACATAACAAGAGAGAATGCTATATAATAAGAGACAGTGCTATACATAACAATACATAACAAGAGAGAATGCTATATAATAAGAGACAGTGCTATACATAACAATAAATAACAAGAGATGATGCTATATAATAAGAGACGGTGCTATACATAACAATACATAACAAGAAAGGATGCTATATAATAAGAGGCCATGATATACATAACAATACATAACAAGAGAGGATGGTATATAATAAGAGACAGTGCTATACAGAACAAGAGATGATGCTATATAATAAGAGACGGTGCTATACATAACAATACATAACAAGAAAGGATGCTATATAATAAGAGGCCATGATATACATAACAATACATAACAAGAGAGGATGGTATATAATAAGAGACAGTGCTATACAGAACAAGAGATGATGCTATATAATAAGAGACCGTGCTATACATAACAATACATAACAAGAGAGGATGCTATATAATAAGAGACCGTGCTATACATAACAAGAGAGGATGCTATATAATAAGAGACCGTGCTATACATAACAAGAGAGGATGCTATATAATAAGAGACCGTGCTATACACAACAAGAGAATGTCTTTTTCTTCATAGTATGGTATTTATATCAGTCTATCCCCCTTTTGTTTTGCTTGGATATGCACTCTCCGCATATGGCACAGGTGATTTTAATCAACAGGAGACTGCAAGAGGGGTCAACCTTCTTTTTGCTCCAAGTTCACATATGGGAGCCAGTGGGAGGTGAGTGCACAGCTCCTCTCACTGTGTGCTGGTGCTGTGTGGTGGCTGCTGTTGCGGTGGTGTGGTGTCGGTGGGGTGGCGCTGCCTGGAGCCTTGGGGGCTTTGCCTTGCAGCATGGGTGCTGTGAGGCACCAGGTCGCCCGCCCTGCTGGCGCTTTGTCGCTGCGGCGGTGGTCAGTGCACGGTGCCACACAAAAAGGTCAGGTTAGGGACCCACTCAAGAGGTTTGCCGTGACGTGGCAGTGGGCTTAATACAATCTGATCAGAATGGTAACAAAAGAACCTCATGTTCTATTTAATTTTTTGCCTAGCGGCTTTAGATCATTGTATTTTTGGGATGTGCGATCCATGTCTTTTTCTTAATAGTATGGTATACAGAAAAAGAGAGGATGCTATATAATAAGAGACCGTGCTATACAGAACAAGAGAGGATGCTATAAAATAAGAGACCGTGCTATACATAACAAGAGAGGATGCTATATAATAAGAGACAGTGCTATACAGAACAAGAGAGGTTGCTATATAATAAGAGACCGTGCTATACATAACAAGAGAGGATGCTATATAATAAGAGACAGTGCTATACAGAACAAGAGAGGTTGCTATATAATAAGAGACCGTGCTATACATAACAAGAGAGGATGCTATATAATAAGAGACCGTGCTATACATAACAAGAGAGGATGCTATATAATAAGAGACAGTGCTATACAGAACAAGAGTGGTTGCTATATAATAAGAGACCGTGCTATACATAACAAGAGAGGATGCTATATAATAAGAGACAGTGCTATACATAACAATACATAACAAGAGAGGATGCTATATAATAAGAGACAGTGCTATACATAACAATACATAACAAGAGAGGATGCTATATAATAAGAGACCGTGCTATACAGAACAAGAGAGGATGCTATATAATAAGAGACCGTGCTATACATAACAAGAGAGGATGCTATATAATAAGAGACCGTGCTATACAGAACAAGAGAGGATGCTATAAAATAAGAGACCGTGCTATACATAACAAGAGAGGATGCTATATAATAAGAGACAGTGCTATACAGAACAAGAGAGGTTTCTATATAATAAGAGACCGTGCTATACATAACAAGAGAGGATGCTATATAATAAGAGACAGTGCTATACATAACAATACATAACAAGAGAGGATGCTATATAATAAGAGACAGTGCTATACATAACAATACATAACAAGAGAGGATGCTATATAATAAGAGACAGTGCTATACATAACAATACATAACAAGAGAGGATGCTATATAATAAGAGACAGTGCTATACATAACAATACATAACAAGAGAGAATGCTATATAATAAGAGACAGTGCTATACATAACAAGAGAGGATGCTATATAATAAGTGACAGTGCTATACATAACAAGAGAGGATGCTATATAATAAGAGACAGTGCTATACATAACAAGACATAACAAGAGAGAATGCTATATAATAAGAGACAGTGCTATACATAACAATAAATAACAAGAGATGATGCTATATAATTATAGACCGTGCTATAGATAACAAGAGAGGATGCTATATAATAAGAGACAGTGCTATACAGAACAAGAGAGGATGCTATATAATAAGAGACCGTGCTATACAGAACAAGAGAGGATGCTATAAAATAAGAGACCGTGCTATACAGAACAAGAGAGGATGCTATATAATAAGAGACTGTGCTATACATAACAAGAGAGGATGCTATATAATAAGAGACAGTGCTATACATAACAATACATAACAAGAGAGGATGCTATATAATAAGAGACCTTGCTATACAGAACAAGAGAGGATGCTATAAAATAAGAGACCGTGCTATACATAACAAGAGAGGATGCTATATAATAAGAGACAGTGCTATACAGAACAAGAGAGGATGCTATATAATAAGAGACTGTGCTATACATAACAAGAGAGGATGCTATATAATAAGAGACAGTGCTATACATAACAATACATAACAAGAGAGGATGCTATATAATAAGAGACAGTGCTATACATAACAATACATAACAAGAGAGGATGCTATATAATAAGAGACAGTGCTATACATAACAAGAAAGGATGCTATATAATACGAGACAGTGCTATACATAACAATACATAAGAGATGATGCTATATAATAAGAGGCCATGCTATACATAACAAGAGAGGATGCTATTTAATAAGGGATGGCGCTATACATAATAAGAGAGGACATATTTAATTAGGGATGACACTATACATATGATAGGACACTATGATAAGGGTTGGCACTATGCATAACAAGAGTTGGGGTTATTTAGTAAGGCACAGTGCTATACATACAATAGGGGAAAATACCGTAAGTATGTGAAACACTGCCGATTTTGCAAGTTTTCTGGACAACACAAAATGGAGAGCTGTGTAATTTTTATCATAGGTACACTTCAACTGTGACAGATAGAATAAAAATAATTAAGAAAATCACATTGTATGATGTGTAAATAATTAATTTGCATGTTATTGCATGAAATCAGTATTTGATCACCTAACAACCAGCAAGAATTCTGGCTCTCACAGACCTGATATTTTTTTCTTTAAGAAGCTCCTACTCTGCACTCATTACCTGTATTCATTGCACCTGTTTTAGCCCGTTACCTGTATAAAAGACACCTGTCCACACACTCAATCAATCACACTCCAACCTCTCCAACATGGCCAAGACCAAAGAGCTGTCTATGGGCATGAGGGACAAATTATAGACCTGCACAAGGCTGGGAAGAGCTATAGTACAATAGGTAAGCAGCTTAGTGAGAAGGCAACAACTGTTGGTGCAATTATTAGAAAATGGAAGAAACACAAGATGACTGTCAATCTTACTCGTTCTGGGGCTCCATGCAAGATCTTGTCTCATGGGGTAAGGATGATTTTGAGAAAGGTCAGGATTCAGCCCAGAACTATATTTGGAGGACCTGGTCAATGACCTGAAGAGGACTGGGACCACAGTCTTAAAGGGAACCAAACATCAGCATTTTCCTATATAAGGTGCAGCCAGAGCAATACTGGCACTATCATGCACGTTGTGTACATACCATTAGTGGGCAGCTCGGGTGTTTAGGCAGTGAAATCCAACTTTATAAAGTTTGAAAATTCGTGCACTTTTTGATTGACGTGTGCACCTCTCTCCTAATGACCGGGCGTGTTATGCACGTGTATCCCCGCCCCCACTCCGCCTGTTCTTCCCTCTCTCTGGTTGTTTGCAAATTTCTCTCTTCAGAAACATGGCGCCGGAGTTGGCACCTGCGCATAGCGCTTATCTCCGGCGCCATGTTTCTGAAGCCCGCAGTACTTAGTATTTTGCAGGAGAGGGCGGCGCATGCGCCCTTGCTTCTTCAGATCCCGTTGTGACCGCGGGAGCGCGCGTGGTCACAACAGGTCTGCAGAACAGCTGATGGGAGGACGCGATTACCTGCAGGTACGAGATCGTGCTAGCACTGCATCCGCCTAGGACACCGGGAAAAAGCCGACAGCAGGATTCTTCTCACTGTCCCACAGGTATGTTTGGAGGAGGAGGATAATGATGATGGAGGATGAGGAGGTAATTGAGTCCTCCCATCAACTGTTCTGCAGTCCTGTTGTGACCACGCGCGCTCCCGCGGTCACAACGGGATCTGAAGAAGCGAGGGCGCATGTGCCGCCCTCTCCTGCAAAATACTAAGTACTGCGGGCTTCAGAAACATGGCGCCGGAGATAAGCGCTATGCGCAGGTGCCAACTCCGGCGCCATGTTTCTGAAGAGAGCAATTTGCAAACAACCAGAGAGAGGGAGGAACAGGCGGCGGGGGGAGGGGTGGGGATACATGTGCATAACACGCCCGGACATTAGGAGAGAGGTGCACACGTCAATCAAAAAGTGCACGAATTTTCAAACTTTATAAAGTTGTATTTCACTGCCTAAACACCCGAGCTGCCCACTAATGGTATGTACAGCCTGTGCCTGATAGTGCCAGTGCTGCACTGGCTGCACCTTATACACGAAAATCCTAATGTTTGGTTCCCTTTAAAGATTACCGTTAATAACACACTACACTGTCATAGATTAAAATCCTGCAGGACATGCAAGGTCCCCCTGTTCATGCCAGCACATGTCCAGGCCCGTTTGAAATTCATCACAGACCATCTGGATGATCCAGATGAGGCATGAGAGAAGGTCATGTGGTCAGATGAGACCAAAATAGAACTTTTTGGTATCAATTCCACTTGCCATGTTTGGAGGAAGAGGGATGAGTACAATCCCAAGAACACTGTCCCAACCGTGAAACATGGGGTTAGAAATATCATACTTTGGGGTTGCTTTTCTGCAAAGGGGACAGGACGACTGCACTTTACTGAAGGGAGGATGGATGGGGTCAATTATTCCGATATTTTGGCCAACAGCCTTCCCTTAGGAATAGTATTGAAAATGGGTTGTGAATGGAACTTCCAGCATGACAATGACCTGAAACACACAGCCAGGGCAACTAAGGAGTGGCTCCGTAAGAAGCATTTTAAGGTCCTGCAGTGGCCTAGGAAGTCTCCAGACCTGAGTCCAATAGAAAATCTTTGGAGGGAGCTGAACCTCAATGTTTCCCAGTGACAGCCCCGAAACCTGAATGATCTGGAGAAGGCCTGTATGAAGGAGTGGTCCAAAATCCCTGCTGCAGTGTGTGCAAACTTGGTCAAGAACTACAGGAAACGTCTGACCTCTGTAAATGCAAACAAAGGTTTCTGTACCAAATATTAAGGTCTGTTTTTCTATTGTATCAAATACTTGAATCATGTAATAAAAATCAAATGAATTATTTAAAAATCATATAATGGGATGTTTTGGGGGATCCTGTCTGTCACAGTTGAAGTCTACCTACGATAAAAATTCAACTATCAGAAAGTTATACAATGTGGATACAGAATAAAGATTTTCATCAAGTTACTTATTGGAAATGTCTCATGAGATTACAGTTGTTTTGTTTTTCTTCTTTACCTGGTCAGACCTTCTTGCTGACATCGTCTAGTTACGCCTCATCGTACTGCACTGATTACTGTGTACCTGAAAATAACAAGGTCACATACATTGTTTATATACATGGCTCCTGAATAAAAAATCCTCGACACTGAGCCCCTAAATACAAATATGCACCACTGGATTATTATCAAAATGTAAACTGATATGCGAGCACTGTGCTCTCCATTAATTATAGTTAGCCACTTTTCCATTGCCCAATAAATATACATTGATTGTTTACTGTGACACTCCCCTGCAATTCATTACAAATCACTCTTCTCTGTCTTCTCGTCCACCTCTCAGTTCAGTAGAAGACCCTGTCCTTTGTCCTCTCTCCTCCATCCACAATTTCTTATAGCTCACTGTAAACTGTCCTCACCCCACACTCCACAAATCATTAAAACTTTCTGTATTGTTCTCTCCCTCCCCAATTGATAAGTCCATGTATAGTGTCCTCTCTCCCACCCCACCAATTTATTTTAATTTCCTCTATTGTGTCCTCTTTCCCCTTCAAAAAAATCTGTATAGTTTCTCTGCATTACCCCACAATACAGTAAAAATCTGAGTATTATGTTCTCTTCCATCCCTCAATTCATTATAAGTCCCTGTATAGTGTCCTCTCTCATCACCCACAATTCATTAGTAGTCCCTGTATTATGTTCTCTCTCACACCATTTCCCTATCATGCTCTGCTCCTACTGTGTAAAAAGATAAAAAGAAAAAGATTCACTTACCTCTTTATCTTTCCAAACAATGCTCTACAAAACTGCTTCCCTTCTCTTCTGACTGACAGGTATGTCCTAAATGGGTCAGCTCAGCTAGTGCAATGACATAATGAAGTCAGCTGAATTATAGTGAGTGTCAGGCAGGAAGCTGAGAATGGCTTCCTTCAGCTTTGTTGTAGAGGAATGCTACATGCCTGGCAATGAAGAGGGTAAAAGGCTCTTTAGCCCATATGAGAAAATTAAAGGGAACCTGTCATCAGATTTGGTGACTATAAGCTGCGGCCACCACCAGTGGGCTCTTATATACAGCATTCTAACATGCTGTATTTAAGAGTCCAGGCCGCTGTGTAGAGCGTAAAAATGACTTTATAAATACTAAGCTAAATGATCGGTGCGGATCAGACTGGCCAGATGGGTGTGTCCGTTCTCCGGGTGTGGCGTCACCTCTTTCGGCCATCTTTGTTCTCCTTTTTCTGAAGCCTGGGTGCATGACACATCCTACGTCAAGCTTACGCGCCAGCATTGAGGTCCCGCGCAGGCGCACTTTGATCTGCCTTGAGCAATGCAGATCAAAGTATTGTAGTGTGCCTGTGCAGGACCTCAATGCCGGCGCGTGTGCATAACGTAGGCCGCGTCATGCACCCAGGCTTCAGAACAAGGAGGACAAAGATGGCCAAAAGAGGAGGTGCTGCAACCGGAGAACGAAGACACACATCTGACCCAGAAAGGCATTTTTACGCTCTACACGGTGTCCTGGGTTCTTATATATACAGCATGTTAGAATGCTGTATATAAGAGCCCACTGGTGGTGGCCCCGTACCTGTGTCCATTGTCATCTCATCAGATGCCGTGTTTAGGCTCAGTGCTTATGATCAGAAGTCCTGTCACTTCCGGACATGCGCATTAGACCTCTCTGAAACCTGGACGCATTCACCCAGCTTCTGATCATGCCTCCTGAGCCTAAACCTGGTGTCTGAGGAGGTGACAATGTACACACGTACGCTTGGCAATGGGCATTGAATACCATGTTAGCATGCCCCTGTGCCTGCCGTACTTTCATCGGGCCAGCTTAGGGCAGCTTAGGGCAGATCAAAGTATTGTAGTGTTCATGCGTGGGTGGTCTTTGACCTTTCCTCGCGTCTGAACATTCCAGTGCTTTGCTCTCCCCTCACCCGGGCAGATCAAAGTGCACATGCGCAGGAGCGCAATAGAGGCCTCTGTGTGGATAATGTAGGACGTGTTATGCGATTGGGAAGGACGGCGACTGCACAAAATGGAGGAGGTGCCCCGGACCGAGAGCAGCAACGCCTACCGGATTGCTCAGCAGGAAAATATAAAAAAGGTCTTTTTTTTACATTCTACAGTGTGTCCTCTTATATACAGTATTCTAGGATGCTGTATATAAGAGTTTACTGGTGGTGGACGCAGCTCATAATGGAAAAACCTGGTGACAGGTTCCCTTTAAGGAGTGTATAAAGGTACAGTATATTTCGTGTGATGGATTACCCTACTGTTCATTTGCATGTATAGAGACAATCTGATTAGCTGAGGAGTAAAATAGAATATCAGCAATGGGACACATCCATTAAACAGTAAAAAAAGATCATTTATTGCTGAGGAGCAACAAAGCCTGGAGCAATTCCCAGGATACATCTTTACAATCTTGACCTTTCCTTGAAAACCAGGACATCTGGGAGCTGCAGATAACAAAACACCGACCAATAAGTGTTTCCAAATTATAGATAAAATGTCAACAGCAGCTTCCTCCTCAGCATTGTTAATGACAAGTCCAGGACTTGCTGACCTCTTCTATTCTTCTGATTTTAATGTCAATGAGCGGTAAACTAAAGGACTGGGCAATGGGAATGGGAGCTGGATGACTAAATTCCTGATTTTTCTCAAAAAACATTGTCCAACTGGCTTAAATCGATTGGGAGACGTACAAAATGTTTTCCAAAAATGTAAAGTTGAGCAACAATTTTGTGACTTTTGGTGTCTTCATGCCAGTTTGCTGTAGGCTTGCAAAGATGGGCAGGGCCGGGAGGAGCCAGGGTGGGACGAGCCATATGCCCACCCTTCAAGTTCAACAAAAGTCTCAGCATTTCTTACCCCAGAAGGGCTACTCCAGTTCATGACTGGATCAGCATTTCTTGCCGGGTGCACAAAGGCACACGCCACTTAGGACAGGTGCCAAATTCATTAAGTGGATTGTGAGTCTACAAATTTAAAGGGCAGGTAGGATCCAGCACTTATTAAAAACAGCCATAGGCCCCCTTCACCCATGCATATTTTTGGTATGTGTGGCGACCGTACTTACATGACATCTTCACACACACACACACACACTCAGCCAATTAAATTTATGGTTTTGCTTTCATTTCACAAGGAGTGACAATTTTTACCGGCAGCAAGAAAAACAAGGTCCAATAAAGTCTATGGGTCCGTGATAAACATGTACGGCACACAGATGGCACACGGATGGTTAAAATGGAAAGTGCCACTTTTTTATGTGTGCGTAGGAAGGGGGCCTTAGGCTAATGGGAGGAGTGCACAGTCAGACAAGGAGGCATTTGAAACCTCCAATATTATACTACAAAAAACTGACCGTCAAACAGAATAAAGCTATAACGTCTCTCTCACAGAGGAGTGAGAGATGCAGTATTAAGGCTGTACACTAGGTGGCACTGGGGATACCTAGAGGCTGAGGGACGTCAGTCAGGCCAGGGTCAGAACCAAGAGGACACGGAGAGACACAGGGAGCACACAGGAGAGAGGTCGTAAGACAAGCCGGAGGTCGGGTAACCAGGAAGAAAGTATGAACACAAGGGGCAGACAACAGAGTAGTCAGAAGAGAAAGCTGGGGTCAGGAGCCAAATGGGAATGGAGAAGTCAGAGGGGAATAGACAGTGGCAAGTCAGGAGGTCAGTCCAGGGTTGAGTACCAAGATCAGTCACTATAACCAGGAGAGAGACGCAGCAACAGAGACAGAAAATAATACAACTGACAGAGTTTTGGAGGAGCATGCTCAGTAAAGAAGCCTGAGCAATTACCAGAAGGTGGAACAGATGAGTAACCAGCACCTCCCAGAACCAACATGGACTCCAATATAGTGACCAAGCTGCTAGACCTGTAAGTGCCGCAGAGCATCTCCAACTCTAACAAAAGCAAGTGGGACCATTCAGATACAGTGCTGGGAATTGCAGCAGATAGGAGGTGGCTCGAAGTGCTCCCATCTGGTTGCCATGGATGACTAACGTGAACACTGTACCATGGTCTAAAAAATAGATTTTCTCATCCATAGTTTCTTTCCTAAGTAATTAAAATAAATGAATTCTTCAAATTTCTTTCATCAATTTCCAACCCGTGGGAAACTGTATCTTCCGTGACTGATCCATTCTATATGCAATTGGACATCATATTTCATGAAGAAGTGTCTCCACAATCTTTCAAAAGGCGTTCGCAGCAATTCTTCAGCTTTCCATGATAACTGAAGACTTTCCGGACCTTCTAGTAGTTGTATTTTTTCCTACAGATTGCATTTCACCAAGGAACTTTCTTAGGCCTCTTTCACACGTCCGTGTCTCCGGTACTTGTTTGGTCCTTTTCCTCACGTACCGGAGACACGGGCACACGTAGACCCATTAAAATCAATGGGTCTGCGCTCACGTGTATGTTCTGCCATGGACCGTGTGTACGTGTGGAGCATACATGTGTCTGTGTGCTCCACACATCAACATGTCCGTTTTTCTCTGGCATCACGGGTGTCACACAGAACGCAAATGGACCACACGAAGGTGTTCCATGTGACACGTGCCGGAGAAAACACACGTGTTTGAGAAAATACAAAAAAAAATGTACTCACCTTCTCCAGCCCTGCAGTCTCTGCCGCTGCTGTCACTTGCTTCCGACCGCCGCTCATTATGCTCATTGAATATTCACTTCATTGCGGCTGGAAGCAGCAGCAGCAGCGGAGAGTCGGCATGACCGGAGACCGAAGATCAGCACCACGGACAGCGATGCCAGGGACAGGTGAGCAGAAAGTTCCCGTTCTCCGTGTGTTATCACGGATTACACACGGAGAGCACACGTAGGCCATGAACATGGCTCACGGAGGGCAAAATGCACCTCTGACACGTCCGTGAAAAACGTGCGTAGTTTTTCATGAACGTGTGAAAGAGGCCTTAAGGTGAGTTTTCAGTTAGCAGCCACAGGACAGTGCTAGCCATCCAAAAACTGTCGCTGACATAAGTTTTCATTGCAAAACGGTGATTTTGAAATGATTGCTGGCTGCCGTAAAGTTTTGTGGGTAAAACTACTGTTTAGCTATATGCCAATAACAATGAATTTGGAAATTTCAACATTTTGTTGTTAAACTACATGCGGCTGCTTTCAAATGTATGGAAAATGTATCAGATGGGTATTTGTGTATGAGGGTTAGGTCCCCCAAAAATCATGTTACTGATAAGCCCTTGTTACTCCAGTCCAATATTTTTCTGTATTATGGTCCAGACCTTTAGTTCTGCTTGGTGTGACTGTAAACAGATAACAAACTGCAATTAGACAAACCCTGGGACGGAACAATCATGGTTGCAGGGATTGCAACTGTACCTCCCCCGTGTCAGCAGCCAGGCTGCTCGGATCCGGATTCATGATGGCTCGAGGGGCATCTGGACCTGGGGGTCGTGCGGCCACTCAAATGAAGGGGGTATTTACACGGGATTGTGTTAGAGTTTGTGACGCCACCCGTAGTATGTGGTAATTTGGAATACCACCGCTGCAGTTTGGAGCACCTGGGGGTGATGGAATGGGGCAACCAGGTGTTAGAACCCTTCACGGGTAGGGGTATTGCCCCGGGACTCGGTGATGGTGTTTGGGGAGTGCCGTGGGGAGCAAAGGGGTCACTTGCGTACTCACTCAGTCCATTAAGCTGACACTGACAACTGGATAAACCAAAAGGGGAGCTAGTTTGGGTCCCGTCCCCAATGGTGCTGCCTGGTGATCCGTGACCTGCCTCCTGGCACTAAGTTTACTTCTCTGTTGGTCCCGGTAGTATGGAACTTGCCGAGTATCGCTCCCCACTATGGCTAAGTATGGGAGCTTGCTCTCAGGGTTCATGCTTGGGATTTCCTTGACCGTTTTAGGGGAAAGGCCTATCCCCCTCGTTGCGCTAGTATCCCGATTTTGAAGCAGGTGGAGAGCAGATCTTGAAGGCTCCGTTCTTGTCGGGTAAATTGTCAGGTTGCCTGAAACTACTCCCCGACCTAGGGTCCACGTACCCCGTCCTGCCCTGGTCCCAGCCCAGTGATGGTGCAAGTCCGCTGGCTGTCCTCCTCGACAGTTCCGTGCCCCTTGCCACGATCCCCTGCGACCGGGCGTCTAGCTCCTCTAGGTCCAGACAACCGTCTGCCACCTAGAAAGTTCATAGGAGCCCTGCTCCTGACCTCCTCTCTCCTTCCCTTCCAACACACTTCTCCTACTCCTGACACTTCTGACCTCCCCTAACCAACCCCCCCAAGTGGGCGACCCTATTCCACTCAGGCTGTCCACTGGTGTGTCTGGTGGGTGTGGTGCAGAGTGTACCTAGGATTTAATTGGCTGATGTAGGCAACACCATGTAGTTGGGAACCCATAACGAAGAAGGAGGCGGATATTGCATGGGAGGGCAGATTGTGCAATACCCTGTGACGACCTGATAGTCCAGGGGTGTCACATTCCCCCCTTGGTTAAACGTAGCTTGTCCTCGAGCTAGAGGACATCAGAGGTTGTATTTATTTATTTATTTTTTTAAACTGCAAAGGTAGAAAAAGGAACATTTTTATTTACAAGATACATCCCACATTAGGGAGGCTGGGTACTTGAACGTTACGTACCTTTAGAATTCGTTAAACCAACGATGGAATGCTACCGGTTGGGCTAGTAGCGGAGGCTCAACCTGCTCCGTTGCAGCCTCTTCCTGCGATAGTCCAGTCCTAATGTCCCGGATCCCATTAACCCGCTACCCAAACAACCTGACCCGCTGCATACCTATTGTGGGTCCGACACCAGGTTAAGGTCCCGGGTGTTTGAAAGACGACTCTAGTAACAGTCCTGAGCAACCTGGTAGCCGTTGCCCATTGCAGCAGCCCCCACCGGGGCCTCCTGGTGCTGTCTACCAGCACTGCACCGTCCAAGGCCCTGATGGCCTTTTCCCTGGAACATAGGGTGGAAAAAGGTTCAACAAGGAGGGCACAGTCTAATTACAGCAGAACTTTCTGTCACCTTCTATCAGGAACTCTTCAGCCGGTCCCTGACAGCCTCCTCCATTTAGAAAACTGGGGAACGTTCAACAAAGGTGACAGTCCACACAAAACTTTAAACTTGCAGATTCCGGTCCCTTTAACGTCGGGCACCTCCTGGACACACTCTTGCAAAGTGCCCTGGTAATCCACAGCGACGACATATGGGGACCACCACATTCATGGTACCGACTGAGATCTCTTCATCCGAAGTGGACTCTGCTTCCACCTCCATTATCTCCAATGCCTGTAGTGCTTGTGACGACAGAGACATCTGACATCCGTTTCCTCCAAAATGTGGCACCCATGCAGCTTCTGGGGTACTGGAACCTGAATCGCCTTCCTCCATCTCCTCTGGTTCCGAGTCCACGGTAACCGGGTCAATCTGCTTAGAGGCTGCGGACTGGTCATCTCCATCAGGGCTCGAGGGATCCGCTGCAGGTGTTGCGGGCAGCGCCTCGGGATCAGCCGGTGGCAGAGGACGGAGGTGTCGGCGGCTGAGTGCTTGCCGTGAGCGGGGGCAGCTCGGATCCCACAGCTGCATCAGCCGGATTAGTGAAATCAACTGGGACTGGATAACCGCTTACCAGCTCCTCACGTGGGACTCCAATCCCACGGGTTTGCACTGCCACGGCCATCCTCCGCATCTCTGTCCGTGGAGCTGCTCCGGGAGCTGTATCCTCTGCTGAACAGCCGCACCTTTCTGCCATCTTGACTCTGCGCTGTCCAGGAATGTTATGGCAGAGTCCTGGCGTCCCTGCTTCTATTCCACTGCTACATGCCGTCACGCCCCTTCGGTTTTCACTCAGCACTCTCTTCGATGCTGTGGCCCTCTGGGAACCTCTGGTTCTGGCTCACTCTCAGGATGAAAGGCGGGCTTCTGCTTCACACGCTTTTGTGGAGAAGACGTCGTTTTGGTGCCAAAAGATGGCGGAAGATGGCAGAAATGGCGGGAAACGGGGATTTTGACTCGCGGTTTCGACTTCTAAGGCGCACGTCACCCAGGTAAGTGGGTCCTCCTCATATCCTGTTCATGACGCCAGGAATTTGAGGGTGTGCCGCCCCCGTGTCAGCAGCCGGGCTGCTCGGATCCGGATCCGCAGTGGCTCGAGGGGATTGGGATAGAGGGGATTGTGTTAGAGTTCGTGACGCCACCTGTGGTATGTGGTAATTTGGAGTACCACCGCAGCAGTTAGGAGTACCCGGGGGTGATGGAATGGGGCAGCCAGGTGTTAGAATCCTTCACGGGTAGGGGGATTGCCCTGGTGATGGTGTTTGGGGAGTGCCGTGGGGAGCGAAGGGGTCACTTGAGTACTCACTCAGTCCATTAAGCTGACACCGACAACTGGATAAACCAAAGTTCTGGATACCGCTGCCGATGAGGGGAGCTAGTTTGGGCACCGTCCCCAATGGTGCTGCCTGGTGATCCGTGATCTGCCTCCTGGCACTAAGTTTACTTCTCTGTTGGTCCCAGTAGTATGGAATTTGCTGGGTCCCGCTCCCCACTATGGCTAACTGTGGGAGCTTGCTCTCAGGGTTCACGCTTGGGATTTCCTGGACCATTTTAGTGGAAAGTCCTATCCCCCTCATTGCGCTAGTACCCCGATTTTGGAGTGGGTGGAGAGCGGATCTTGAAGGCTCCATTCTTGTCGGGTAAATTGTCAGGTTGCCTGAAGCTACTCCCTGAACTAGGGTCTACGTACCCCGTCATGTCCTGGTCCAAGCCCCTTGATGGTGCAAGGCCACCGGCTATCCTCCTCGACAGTTCCGTGCCCCTTGCCACGATCCCCTGCGACCGGGGGCCAGCTCCTCTAGGCCCAGACCACCGTCTGCCACCTAGACAGTTCCTAGGAGCCCTGCTCCTGACCTCCTCTCTCCTTCACTTCCAACACACTTCTCCTACTCCTGACACTCCTGACCTCCCCCTAACCAACTCCCCAAGTGGGCGACTCTATTCCACTCAGGCCGTCCACTGGTGTGTCTGGTGGGTGTGGTGCAGAGTGTACATAGGATTTAATTAGCTGAAGTAGGCAACACCATATAGTTGGGGACCCATAACCAAGAAGGAGGCGGATATTGCATGGGAGGGCAGATTGTGCAATACCCTGTGACGACCTGATAGTCCAGGGGCGTCACACAACCGCAAACTGGCCCCGGGAAAGCAGGGGGCCCACCGGCCACAGCCCCTGCTTCAGCTGGATGTGCATCCAGCTGAAATGCATCATATTGCAGAGACCTTTCAGGTCCCTGTACTGCGATACATGCTGCTGGCGAAACAGAAGTCGTCAGCTTCATCTGTGTCCCACTGACTGATGGCGGCACATGGCAATGACGTCATGCATTACAATAGCACCGACACAAATGAAAGCTGCCGGCCACTGTGTGCTAGCTACACAGGAGGACGGTGCGTGACGTGTGAGCCAGGGACAGTGAGTACAATGTTGCTGTTTTTTTAATTACTCAGAATGGAAACATATTTATCAGGATGGGGACATATATACCAGGAGGGGGACTGTAGATACCAGGAGGGAGACAGTATATACCAGGAGGGAGGCAAGTAGGGGGATAGTAGATACCAGAAGGGGGACAATATATACCAGGAGGGTCCTAGGATGGGGACATATATACCAGGATGGTGATATATATAGCAGGATGGGGATGTTTTTACCAGGATGGGGTTATATAAACACCAGGATGTGGACTAGAATGGGAAACATATATACTAGGATGGGGGACATATATGCCAGGATGAGGGGCTTAGATACCAGGATGGGGGACATATTTACTAGGAGGAGCCCAGGATGGGGGACATGAAGACAGGGTGAGGGACATTACTACATAATGGGGTAGGCAACTCGTATCTTTATAGGCTCGTATCTTTATAGGATTTAGAATGCTAAATGTATACATACATATACATACATCTGACCAACATAAGGGGGGGCCCATGTACAAATTTTGCACCATGGCCCATCGAACTCTAGTTACGCCACTGGACAAACCCCATTGTAGTTGAGCTAATCTCCATTATTTTAGTGCCTGTTTAGCTTCTATAGTTCCCAGAATAGAAGACAGAAGAGAAAGATCTGTATATGTATATTGAATATCTGCAGGTCTAAAGTCTGGAGAATTGCGAATGAAGCTCTGGAGCATTTACAGGCTTTGACTCAAGATACATATAGCAATATATCCAATTGCGTTCCTGGCACAAAAATATACAGTCCCTGTTTACAGCTGTATTATGTCCGTCTTACAGTAGCCTATGGTTAAGAAGTTCTAATTTTCTTTAACGACATCTGAGGAAAACATACATCCCTTACAGCAACTTGCCTGCTCCGAGTGTCCTGCTGCACAGCCTATTATTACATGCTGATGTGGTACTATGTCATCTTCTATAAGCCGGATCCACACAGTCATGAACAACATCTGCACCAAAGCCCTTAAGCCAGAGGTACTAATATTGCTGCTTTTAAGGACAAATATGCCCTCAGTATAATAGGCAACTTTTAATTATGCAGTAACGACTATTTTCTTTGAAATTTCCAAATACAGAGGCTGATAATAATAAGGCAATCTTGGCCACCTCCAAGAGCCCGAGGCCCCATGGCCAGATTGTCCCTAAAATAATCTGTAGCTTTGGTGGAGCAGCTTGTCAAGCCAAGACGGCAAAGATGGCAAACAAAAAGAAATGATTATAATCAGATGAGACGTCACTAGATATAAATATTCTGTATCTATACTGTATGGCCTGTTTAGATGATAGAAGTAATAGTCTTATTTTTAAAACAACCAACCTATTATGTATAATGCTGACTATTGTTGTACAGTGTCACATTTTATTATGTACTAGCTGTACTACCCGGCTTCACCCGGGTTAATAACTATTGTTAACAAAATAGAATGTATTAACATTCCTGGGATAGAATGTATAAATAGAATATATTAACGCCCGGGATAGTAACTGTCTCTCTGTTTCTCTCCCATTCTCTGTCTGTCTCCCCCTCTGTATATAAAGGTACTGTCACACATAACGAGATCGCTAGCGAGATCGCAGATGAGTCACCATTTTTGTGACGCAGTAGCGATCCCGTTAGCGATCTCGTTATGTGTGACACCTACCAGCGATCAGGCCCCTGCTGTGAGATTGCTAGTCATTGCCGAATAGTCCAGGTCATTTTCTTCAAAGGCGATGTCCTGCTGAGCAGGACACATCGCTGTGTTTGACACTGTGTGACAGGGTCACAGTGACTGCTGAGACTGTTATACAGGTCGCTACTGCGACCTGTATTGTTGCTGCATCGCTGGTAAGATCTGACTGTGTGACATCTCACCTGCGACCTCCCAGCGACTTACCTGCGATCCCTATCAGGTCGCATCGTTTTCGGGATCGCTGGTAAGTCGTTGTGTGTGACTGGGCCTTATCTCTCTGTCTCTCTTTCTATCTCTTTGTCTGTCTGTCTCTTTGCCTGTCTGTCTCTGTCTCTTTCTCCGTCTGTCTCAATCTCTTTCCCTGTCTGTCAATCTATCTCTTTCCCTGTCTGTCTCTTTCCCTCTCTTTCCCTGTCTGTCTCTTTCCCCATGTCTGTCTCTTTGTCTGTCTCTTTACCTGTCTTTGTCTGTCTCTTACCCTGTCTGTCTCTTTCCTTTTCTTTCCCTGTCTGTTTCCCTGTGTCTGTCTCTGTCTCTTTGTCTGTGTCTGTCTCTTTCCCTGTCAGTCTCTTTTTCTGTGTCTGTCTCTTTGTGTCTGTCTCTTACCCTGTCTATGTCTGTTTCTTACTCTGTCTGTGTCTGCCTCTTTCCCTGTCTGTGTCTGTCTCTTTCCCTGGCTGCATTGTGACACGCCAACATTCCATATAAGGGCGTGGCTGTGCATTCTTCTGAAGTTCTGGCTGCACTATGGCTCCCAGCTCCATTCGCTTTAATGGAGGCAGGTTTTTTGGTGAATAACTGTAAAGCGCGGGGTTAAACTTTCCCCTCAAAACATAGCCTATGACGCCCTCGGGGTCCAGAAGTGTGAGTGTGCAAAATTTTGTGGCTGTAGCTGCGACGGTGCAGATGCCAATCCCGGACATACACACACACATACATACACACAGAGATACACACATTCAGCTTTATATATTAGATAGCAACATCCCTTATTACAAAGTGTCCTGCCTTCTTATATATAGCGCCATCTGTTATTGCAAAGTCTTCTTTAATTATGTATAGTACCATCAATTATTACATAGTTTACGCTCTTATCATGCATCATTCCATTATTACATAGTTTCCTCGCTAATTATATGCCACTGTTCCTTATTACATAGTGTCCTACCTTATTAATTGTTATACATTGTTTTCTTTTCCAATGTATAGTGCCATCCCTTATTACATAATATCCTCTGTCTAGTGTACTGTCTTATTATCCATCACTCTAGCTTATATTACAGTGTCATCTCTTATTATACATAGAGTAGTGATAGGTGAATAGTAACTATTTGTGTTCGGAGTATACGTAATGAATCCCAAAGAACTATTTTGATATTCATCATGAATTACAAAGCTAATGCAAGTCAATAAGGACCAGAACATTTTTCTGGGAAATCTTCAAGAAAAATGCTCCGGTTCCCCATTGACTTGCATTAGGTTTGTAATTTGTGACAAATACTGGAATAGTACTTTGGGATTTGTTATGAATAATCCGATCTCAAATAGTATTTTCTCCTCACCAATATAGAGTAATTCCTTAGCATGATCTTTTATTACATACTTTCCTGTCTTATGTATAGCAACGTCCCTTATTACAAAGTGTCCTGCCTTATTATATATAGCACCATCTGTTATTGCTGAGTCTTCTTTAATTATGTATAATGCCATAAATTATTACATAGTCTACACTCTTATTATACATGGTTCCATCCATTATTGCATAGTGTCCTCGCTAATTATATGCCACTGGTCCTTATTACATAGTGTCCTACCTGATCATGTAATTGTTATACAGGGTACTCTTTTCTAATGTATAGTGCCGTCCCTTATTACATAATATCCTCTCTCTAGTGTACTGCCTTAGTATGCACAGCTCTAGCTTATATTACAGTGTCATCTCTTATTATATATAGAGTACTGATGGGTGAATTGTAACTATATGTGTTTGGATTATTCGCAATGAATCCCAAAGTATTATTGTGGTATTCATCATGAATCATGAACCTAATGCAGGTGGGGAATCCAGGCATTTTTTTGGGAAATCTTCAAGAAAAATGCTCAGGTTCCCCATTAACTTCATTAGGTTCGTTATTCGTGACGATTACCGGAATAATACTTTGGGATTTCTTCCGAATAATCCAAACCCGAATAGTTAGTATTCGCTCATCACCAATAAAGAGTCATCCCTTAGCATGATCTTTAATTACATAGTTTCCTGTATTGTGTATAGCACATTCCTTTATTACATGCAATTCCAATTTTTATAATCTATAGTGTCCTTTCTTATTACATATTGTCCTTCCTTACTGTGAGGTAAATCCTGGGATATGAAGAGGAATTATGACTAGAAGTCATAATTGCTCTCATCACTCCCTGGCAGTGCCCCCCCTCCATTCTTGTTCTCAAATGTCCAGCATCTGTGAAGGTGTCACATCCCACTTACACCTCCAACAGCCATCTCCTCTGATATGGAGATGAGATGTTGTGCGGACAATGGACACAGGATGGCTCCCTGCCGTCACCCTGTAACAAGAGTTGTATCTCATTAGCAAGGCTTGGAAGTAGCCAGACAGAACGACTCCAGTAAAAAATGGTTCATATCTCGCAAGCCATATCTCCGATAAATATGGCAACCATAAAAATGGTGTTTGCGCAGGCGGACGATGCTGGCACACCTTTTTTATGGAAGGGGGAGCTTGGGAAATACCCCAGGCGTGATATCAGCCATATGGGAACTCGTAGACAGGTCATGAGTCCCCTCGTTCTGTAGCTAAATTCATAACTGTCACAATGAGAGCATTGGCGTCTGCCTACGACGCTCCCAGGCAAAGTTATGGCCAATATCCCCTTTGCTGGATAATTCTGATCCATGCAGGGGGAGTGGCAGTGCTTCCCTGTGAGGTCACTAAGGTAGGAGGGGACCTGGATCTGCCCAGGTTGATAACCCTACTTCGGCCATTTTCCAGGGTTCTTCTGCTCGGGGGCCTGGTTGGGAAAGACCTGTGAGGAAGAATCCTAGAAACCTGGTCTACAGCGCCCCCCTGTGGCCAGACACACAAGGTAACTGATGTAATTGTATACCTGTTTGTAACCCATGCTTTATCTGCAACTGTACTCTGACATATGTATATTCTGTAGATTCCCTATTGTATATATTGTAGTTTCTAGTGTGCTTTAGGCGATTAAATTATATAATTAATCTTGGGCTGTTCTGTTATCTCGATCTTGAATCCCACGTCCGTGTGTTCGGCTAATAGTTACCGTAAATCGGTTGGTGGCAGCGAGTTGTGCCAAGGATTATTGTGGGGAGGCCAGTGAGATTCGGGGAGAGTTTATATATTCCGCCCGCGGAGGTCGGGGGAATATATACCTTACTCTCACCGGGGACCCTTCCATAATCGGCATAAGTAGTATAGCGGCCTCCTTGCTTATTGTCGGGCAATTCCATAATTGGCCTGACTATAAGAGGGGCGCTAGAGAGCGCGTCACGTGCTCTGTCTGTCGGTCGGGAGGTATAAAGTAGGGGTGACCCCCACTTGTTACCCCCCGATTGTGACGTACTGGTAGCCAGCGCGGGGGATTTCTGAGTGACCCCCCCGGTGGTTTGTGACATATTGGTGGCAAGCGGTGGGATCGAGATAATAGTGTGTGTGAGTGTGAGACCCATACTCCCAGACACTAAAGACTGCCTGCAGCAGCTGTGGCTGCTGGGGTCTTCAGACTAGCTCAACACTAGAGTGTCAGAGTGCAGATACTGTAAGGTGTGTGGAGGCATCAGGTGTCAGTTCTGTGTCAGTGACCAAAAGTCTGCAAGAATGGCTGAGAGCACCAGGAGCAAAGCCAAAGGAATGGCCGATGCTCAGGCCAGAGACGATGAGGAGGTTGTCCACGAGTCCTCCAGGAGCTCGACGCCAGAAAACAGCTCTGCAGAGGACATTGCACAACCGGGCACTGCTGGACAAGATGAGGAGCAGCTCGCCCAAGGGTCCTCAACGAGCCAGACGCCAGCCCTCCGCTCTGCAATGGACAGTGAAGCACCAGGCTCCGCAGCGGGCCGCAGATCACCACGTGCCATTCCACCGAGCCTGGGAGGCTCGGATAGCCTTCTTCAAATGGCTATGGCCCTACGCCAGGCTGGAGACCGGGAGGGCTACAAGGAACTCATGGCCGAGCGTGAGCGGCAAGCAGCGCGTGAAGAGCGCCAGGCAGAGCGTAACTACCAGCTGCAGCTAGCTCAGCTCCGGCCCTCATCAGCCACCCGTGACCTTCCAGACACCAAACTTCCAAAGGTCCGTGTTGAGGACTTCCCAGTGCTGGAGAAGGATGGAGACTTGGACTCTTTCTTGACTGCTTTTGAACGGACTTGCTTGCAGCATCATCTGAACAAGGACCAGTGGGCCAAATACCTGACCCCCCGTTTAAGGGGTAAGGCCCTGGATATCCTTGGGGACTTGCCTGCTGAGGCGGATCAGGGCTACGACACCATCAAGCGGGCCCTGATCCAACAGTACAACCTCACCCCGGAGTCCTACCGCAAGAAGTTCCGGACGCTGCAGAAGGGACCAAAGGACTCCTGGGCTGACCACCGGCGGGCACTTGCCCGAGCTGCCGACCACTGGACCCAAGGCCTGCAGCTTTCCACCGGACCGGAGATCCTGGACTTGTTCATCACGGAGCAACTCTTGTGGAACTGCCCTGAGGATCTCCGCCAGTTCATCCGAGACCAGAAGCCAAAGGGATCCACGGCTACAGCTGCCCTGGCAGATGACTACACCAACAATCGGGCTCCTGAAGCCAGGAGAGCAGCCACCAGCAGCACCTGGAGAGGGGGTAAGATGAACTCTGCGACTGCCCCACCTGCCCCTAGACTGCAGGGGGTGTCCCCCTCAACTCCCCTCTCCAGGCCCGTGGCAGAACCAAGACGGTGCCACCAGTGCAACCTACCTGGACACTTCAAGGCCATGTGCCCTCAGCGTCCCAAGGCCCCGGCTCCGTCCCCGTCCCAAGGGCCGCCCAAGGTGTATTGTGTGGGTGGGGGTGGTGGTAGGTCCCTGGACAGCTTCCAACCTGTCACCGTCGGCCAGTCTGTGACCATAGGACTGCGAGACAGCGCCTCGGAGGTGACTCTGGTGCGGCCTGAGATGGTGTCCCCCCAAGACTTGATCCCTGGAAAAACCCTCGCTGTCTCCGGGATTGGAGGCATTGACCCGGCGCTGCCTGTTGCTGACATTTATGTGGACTGGGGCGCAGGGCGAGGGGTGAGGGAGGTGGGGGTAACTGATCGGATCCCTGCAAACGTGCTACTTGGGACAGATTTGGGGCAAATAACCTCCCAGTTTGGCCCCGCCCCAAAGGCTGAACCTTCAGCCAGTGCTGACATGACTCCTGACAATGTTAATGTGTTATCTATGAATGATATAAGGGAGGAGGGAGTGAACTCTGATATTTCTGCTTGCACAGACACCATAGACACACACACAGCTGCAGCTGTGACAGGGGAGGGGGTCAGAGAAAGGTGTGACAATGCCTCTACAAGTAACCAGCCTGTGAGCTGGGATCTGCTGCCCTCTGCAGGGATAAGCAGAGAGCAGGGTGCTGCAGGGGGAGGACCAGTGTGTGGGGTGGGGGCTACCACAGCAAATGTGGGGTCCCCAGAGATTTCACAGCGGGGTTCTGTTGCTGCAGGGGGGGAACAGGCAGGTGAGATTGGGGCCGGTCCAGGAGCGGAAGTGCTCCCAGGTAAGATCTCGGTGCATGGTTCCCCCACAACCGGGGTGTCAGGAAGCCAGGTAGGTCTGCCTGAACCGGCGACTTGGTCAGGAACGGAGGAGGAGCAGGCACGACCCACGGTCGCAGCGGCTGTGGCCGCTGTCACCCGCAGTGGGAGTGCTGGAAGCCAAGGGGCCTCCCGGAGGTCCGATAGCTCTTCCCCTTCTGACCAAGTGGCAGCCGAGTCAGGTGGAGGCCAGGACACAGGTCCCGGGGTACTGACCGAAGATGTGACAGTCTCGTCGATTCTGGCCACATCTGGTCAGGGGTTTCAGGCAGCGTTAGAAGCTGACGACAGCCTGAAAGCTCTAAAGGAGCAGGCGGCACAGCCTCCCTCGGACTCGGACCCGGAGCGAGTGGTCTGGGACCAAGGACGGCTGTACCGGGCCACGGTCCAGCAGGGTTCACCGGAGGCGTGGCCCAGGGACCGACAGTTGGTGGTACCCTATCCGTTCCGGACGGAGTTGTTGCGGATCGCACATGAGATTCCGATGGCCGGACACCTAGGGATCGCTAAGACCAAGGCCAGGTTAAACCAGCATTTCTACTGGCCAAAAATGGGGGCCGATGTGGCTGCCTACTGCCGTTCGTGTGAAACCTGTCAGAGAGTGGGGAAGGCGGGGCCACGCCCCAAAGCCCCACTGGTATCTCTGCCAATCATCGATGAGCCTTTCAGGAGGGTGGCTGTGGATCTGGTCGGCCCGCTGGCCATCCCCAGCAGCTCCGGGAAACGCTTCATACTGACGGTAGTGGACTATGCCACCCGGTACCCAGAAGCAGTGGCCTTGTCGTCCATTCGGGCTGACAAGGTGGCCACCGCATTGCTGGAGATTTTCTCCCGAGTGGGTTTTCCCCAGGAAATGCTCACTGACCGGGGGACCCAATTCATGTCCCAGCTGATGGAGACCCTCTGTAAGCAAGTCCAGGTGCGACATCTGGTGGCCAGCCCGTACCATCCACAGACTAATGGCCTGTGCGAGCGGTTCAATGGCACCTTAAAGCAGATGCTTAAGATGTTGGTCGACTCCCATGGGCGTGACTGGGAGCGGTATCTCCCACACCTGTTATTTGCTTACCGGGAGGTTCCACAGGCCTCAACAGGATTCTCACCGTTTGAGCTCCTGTACGGGCGACGTGTGCGGGGCCCCCTGGCTCTGGTGAAAGAGGCTTGGGAAGGGGATTTGGCCACCCCTGGAGTGTCGGTTATCGAGTATGTCATGCGCTTCCGGGACAAAATGCAGGCCTTGACGCAACTGGTACACGACAATATGGCTCAAGCCCAGGCCGATCAGAAGCGTTGGTACGACCAGAACGCTTGTGAGAGGACCTACCAAGTGGGTCAAGAGGTGTGGGTACTGGTCCCCGTACCACAGGACAAGCTTCAGGCAGCCTGGGAAGGCCCATACCTCGTGTACCAGCAGCTCAACCCTGTGACGTACCTGGTCACCCTGGACCCTGCCCGTGGAAGGCGAAAGCCCTTCCATGTGAACATGATGAAGGCACATCATGAGCGGGAGGCATGTGCGCTCCCCGTGTGCAACCTGCCCGAGGAGGGAGAAGCGGAAACCCTCTTGGATATGCTAGCCCAGGTTAGGGCAGGCGGATCCATTGAGGATGTGGAGGTTGGCCACCAGCTCTTGGAGGACCAACGGTCCCAGCTGTGGGCCACCCTCCTCCCCTTCCGGGGGTTGTTTACCAACCAGCCCGGAAGGACTGACTTGGCTGTCCATCACGTGGACACTGGGGATCATCCCCCGATCCGGCGTTCAGCATTTCGGGTCTCCCTGGAGGTGCAGCAACACATGCGCCAGGAGATTGACGAGATGCTGGAGCTGGGGGTGATCCAGGCATCCAACAGCGCTTGGGCCTCGCCTGTAGTCCTCGTCCCTAAGAAGGACCGAACCACTCGGTTCTGCGTGGACTACAGGGGGCTCAATGCGGTCACGGTCGCCGATGCGTACCCAATGCCACGCATCGATGACCTGCTCGATCAGTTGGCCGGGGCTCAGTACCTGACCATCATGGATCTGAGCCGGGGATATTGGCAGATCCCCCTGACTCGCAAGGCCAGGGAACGCTCTGCCTTTATTACCCCATTTGGACTGTACGAGTCCACGGTGATGCCATTCGGGATGAGGAATGCCCCTGCCACTTTCCAGCGGATGGTCAACACCCTGCTCAAGGGACTTGAAGGGTACGCGGCCGCGTACCTAGATGACATTGCCGTCTTCAGTCCCACCTGGGAGGACCACCTAGAGCATCTAGCACAGGTGCTCAGGCGGATCCACCGGGCAGGTTTGACCATCAAGCCGGGAAAGTGTCAGCTGGCCATGAGCGAGGTCCAGTACCTCGGTCACCGGGTAGGTGGGGGAACGCTGAAGCCCGAGCCTGAGAAAGTGGAGGCCATCGCATCCTGGCCCACCCCCAGGACCAAGAAGCAGGTGATGTCCTTCTTGGGGACCGCTGGGTACTATAGGAGGTTTGTTCCATGCTATAGTAGCCTGGCAAAGCCCTTGACGGACCTCACCAAGAAGAAGCTGCCCTCTGCAGTCGATTGGACAGTGGACTGCGAGACAGCCTTCCGGGCCCTAAAGGACGCCCTGTCCAGCCCGCCCGTGCTACAGGCAGCCGACTTCACGCAGCCGTTTGTAGTACAGACCGACGCCAGTGACTTCGGCCTCGGTGCGGTGCTCAGCCAGGTGGACTCTGCGAGCCAAGAGCACCCAGTCTTGTACCTGAGCAGGAAGCTGTTACCAAGGGAAGTGGCCTATTCTACAATGGAGAAGGAGTGCCTGGCCATAGTGTGGGCCCTGCAGCGTCTGCAACCCTATCTATACGGGCGCCACTTCATCGTGGAGACGGACCACAATCCCCTCAGCTGGTTGCACACCGTCTCTGGGACGAATGGGCGATTGTTGCGATGGAGCCTTGCGCTCCAGCAATACGACTTCACCATTCGCCACAAAAGGGGCCGTGACCACGGTAACGCAGACGGGCTGTCCCGACAAGGAGAGGTCGCGGACGGGCGCACGGGGGAACACCGGAGTGTGCTGCCCCCTAGCGCCCTCAAAAGGGGGGAGGTGTGAGGTAAATCCTGGGATATGAAGAGGAATTATGACTAGAAGTCATAATTGCTCTCATCACTCCCTGGCAGTGCCCCCCCTCCATTCTTGTTCTCAAATGTCCAGCATCTGTGAAGGTGTCACATCCCACTTACACCTCCAACAGCCATCTCCTCTGATATGGAGATGAGATGTTGTGCGGACAATGGACACAGGATGGCTCCCTGCCGTCACCCTGTAACAAGAGTTGTATCTCATTAGCAAGGCTTGGAAGTAGCCAGACAGAACGACTCCAGTAAAAAATGGTTCATATCTCGCAAGCCATATCTCCGATAAATATGGCAACCATAAAAATGGTGTTTGCGCAGGCGGACGATGCTGGCACACCTTTTTTATGGAAGGGGGAGCTTGGGAAATACCCCAGGCGTGATATCAGCCATATGGGAACTCGTAGACAGGTCATGAGTCCCCTCGTTCTGTAGCTAAATTCATAACTGTCACAATGAGAGCATTGGCGTCTGCCTACGACGCTCCCAGGCAAAGTTATGGCCAATATCCCCTTTGCTGGATAATTCTGATCCATGCAGGGGGAGTGGCAGTGCTTCCCTGTGAGGTCACTAAGGTAGGAGGGGACCTGGATCTGCCCAGGTTGATAACCCTACTTCGGCCATTTTCCAGGGTTCTTCTGCTCGGGGGCCTGGTTGGGAAAGACCTGTGAGGAAGAATCCTAGAAACCTGGTCTACAGCGCCCCCCTGTGGCCAGACACACAAGGTAACTGATGTAATTGTATACCTGTTTGTAACCCATGCTTTATCTGCAACTGTACTCTGACATATGTATATTCTGTAGATTCCCTATTGTATATATTGTAGTTTCTAGTGTGCTTTAGGCGATTAAATTATATAATTAATCTTGGGCTGTTCTGTTATCTCGATCTTGAATCCCACGTCCGTGTGTTCGGCTAATAGTTACCGTAAATCGGTTGGTGGCAGCGAGTTGTGCCAAGGATTATTGTGGGGAGGCCAGTGAGATTCGGGGAGAGTTTATATATTCCGCCCGCGGAGGTCGGGGGAATATATACCTTACTCTCACCGGGGACCCTTCCATAATCGGCATAAGTAGTATAGCGGCCTCCTTGCTTATTGTCGGGCAATTCCATAATTGGCCTGACTATAAGAGGGGCGCTAGAGAGCGCGTCACGTGCTCTGTCTGTCGGTCGGGAGGTATAAAGTAGGGGTGACCCCCACTTGTTACCCCCCGATTGTGACGTACTGGTAGCCAGCGCGGGGGATTTCTGAGTGACCCCCCCGGTGGTTTGTGACACTTACTATAAACAGTAACTGCTGCCAATGTATGGTTTATATTAGTCTGGGGAAATGTATGCGTATAGAGAAATGCATAAGGCAATAAAAAAAATTGTATGTGCACCCCTTTCCTTCCATCCTATTATTGCCTCTGAAATATGCATTTGAACAGCCATGTTCATCACTTGACATGTTATGTGCCATGTGATCTCCCATCAGCAGGTGACCATGTGGCGCCCTGGACTAGCCAGGTCATCACAGGGACTACAACACGACACTCCCACCCCGAGATAGGCACATCAGTCAGACACAAATCCTTGTTGCCCCCCTCCAGGGGCTGATGTCCACACCAGGTGGGGTGGAGCCAGGCGGTTGGCCCCACCCACTGAGGAGTTCACAATCCTGGAGGCGGGAAAGGAGGTTAGTTAAGGTTGGGCAGAGCTCGAGTGCAGTTAGGGAAGTGGAGGAGTAAAGAGGTAGTAGAGGAGCAAACTGACTGTGTCCGGGTACGTGGCCCAGGCACCGAGAGCAAGGTTGGCAGATGGTGGTGGCCGTCTGCAGGAGAGGCAGATCAACGCAGAACCGTAGGACCGGGGACGGGTGGTGGCCCGCCGGTACCGAACCGGGGAGCAAAGTGAAGCCAGCACAAACCGGCAGGGCCTGTGGACCCCGACCAGGTTTGGAGTCACCGTTAAACAGGTCAAATCCGTTAGTGACCGGAACCCCAGGGGTTTCCAAACAGCCAAGACCCGATTGAAGGCAACCGTCCAACCAGCACAAGGGAAATACAGCTACCGCCACAGCTAGAGTTCCCAGGGCCAGAGCCAGCGGGCAAAAGGGCTCCTCCGGCCCATATATACGCTGGGGAGCGGGTTACCGGTGGGAAGCCATCGGGACCAAAGATACACAAAAGGTGCAGGGAAAGGCAGCCACCACCAACCGTCTGGGAGAAACCACAGCAGCCGGCTGCGGGACCCGTCCATCCAGCCGTTTGTTTTACCAGAGACTTTGCATCCATTTGTGGCTGAGTGAGTACTACCATGCTGTCCGGCACCGCGCTGCGCAGTCCAAGCGACCCTGCACCTTGCCCGACCCTGCCTCCCCGTCACCTCACCGGGCCCCGGGACCACAAACCCCCCCTACCCACGGAGGGGAGAGAACCATCCCAGCTGCTCCCTGCCATCGCTCCCGGGATCCCCGTCAACAGCAGCGGTGGTGCCCCAACCTCAGCACAAACCGTGGGTGGCGTCACAGACCAAATCCCCCAAACCACACTACCCTCCTTTCACTCACAGGCGAGGAGCGCCGCTCGAGTCCCCGGATCCGGCCCACCGCTCGAGCCACCGAGCAGCAGCAGCGCCGGACCCGAGCGTGGTGAGTGCAGCGCCCTCCCCGCCCGCGACAACCAGAGGGGCATACAGTCTGAACTGCATAAGACCCAGGCTACCTTTAATTTGCCCCTGGCCTTTAGATATGGACTACATAGTGGATGGAGCTTATGCAGAAGCCCCCAATGTGACTGCTTCTGGGTGGATTGGGGACAGTCTTAAGCTTGTTCTGGCTACCTTTAATCTGCGAAAAAGGAGCCAGCACGATCTGAAATTGGCATGCATCATATAAAAAGTGAAAATTCACAGATTTATTCCAACTGTACTATAATAAAAATGAGATTTTTAGCAAATAATTCATCAATTTTTTGAGCCACCCCTGCCAACGTCACGGCAAATCTCAATAGGGGGGTCCTACTCTATATTCTGTATTTCATGTGCCATGCGGCCTCCTAGATAAAGTTAAAAGCAGAACCATAATGGAGCACACATACCTGTAACCTGTATATAACCGCTTCTATGTTGCAAAAAAGGCAATTGTGGATAGAGACCAGCCCAGGTCCCAGCATGTGGAGCAAGCTCTACACATACCAGGACTATATCAGAACTGATCCTCCCAGTGCCAGACAGCAACCATTGATAAAGGCGGACCAGATCCAAGTATGGTGCTTAATTAGCATTGCCTGTGGAAAGGGGTGAGGTAACTGAATCTGAACAGCCACCAACAGGAGGAATACATTGCAAACCAAAATCAGGCGTGCATGGTATGGTGATGGTCAGTCACCAGAAATTGTAGCATAACTACAGTCATAACAGAGAAAAAGGAGCCAGCACGATCTGAAATTGGCATGTATCATATAAAAAGTGAAAATTCACAGATTTATTCCAACTGTACTATAATAAAAAAAAAAAAAAAAAAAAAAAAATATGAGATTTTTAGCAAATAATTGATCAATTTTTTGAGCCACCCCTGCCAACGTCACGGCAAATCTCAATAGGGGGGTCCTACTCTATATTCTGTATTTCATGTGCCATGCGGCCTCCAAGATAAAGTAAAAAGCAGAACCATAATGGAGCACACATACCTGTAACCTGTATATAGCCGCTTCCATGTTGCAAAAAAGCATACCTTCAATCTGCCCCTGGCCTTTTAATATGGACCACATAGTGGATGAGCTTATGCAGAAACCCCCCAATGTAACTGCTTCTGGGTGGATTGGGGACAGTCTTAAGCCTGTCCTGGCTACCTTTAATCTGCCCCTGGCCTTTAAATATTGGCCACATAGTGGATGGAGCATATGCAGAAGCCCCCAATGTAACTGCTTCTGGGTGGATTGGGGACAGTCTTAAGCTTGTCCTGGCTACCTTTAATCTGCCCCTGGCCTTTAAATATTGGCCACATAGTGGATGGAGCATATGCAGAAGCCCCCAATGTGACTGCTTCTGGGTAGATTGCGGACAGTCTTAAGCCTGTCCTGGCTACCTTTAATCTGCCCCTAGCCTTTAAATATCGACCACATAGTAGATGGAGCTTATGCAGAAGCCCCTCAATGTGACTGTTTCTGGGTGGATTAGAGACAGTCTTAGGCCTGCCCTGGCTACCTTTAATCTGCCCCTGGCCTTATAATATGGACCACATAGTGGATGAGCTTATGCAGAAGCCCCCAATGTGACTGTTTCTGGGTGGATTGGGGACAGTCTTAGGCCTACTTCTCATGTACATGTTTCTGGTACATGTGGCACCCGTTTCTTTCACAGTAACACGTGTGACCAAGATAACCTATGGTGATCTTCACATGTCCGTGTTTTCACATGGCTCGTTTCATAATGGAACATCTTGGATGAAGATTACACTGCAGATGAGGGTCACCATTGTGCCACAAAGGCAGCCGTTCTCAGGACATACCTTTATAATGGATAAAAAAGCTTACAAGTATACCATCTTCATCAACCATTTCTAACCTCTCAGGTTGGAGCCCACATTGGGAGCTAATACCATGGCGCCCGGTAACACCTCCGTCCTGTAATCTTGAGCTGTGACTATATAACAATTGTATAATTGGAAAGCTAAGGGCTATAATTGGATCCTCTGTGCCTCTTATTGTAAGACTCTACAGTATTTGATGAAAGAATATTGAGGAAATAACTCTGGAAGATACTATAACAGTATCTTACGCAATGAATAAGGCATCTAATCTGCAGAAAATTACAGTTCAACATGGAGAATGCAGAGATGACTTCCAGGAGTATAGAGGCGTAATGTACACAATGTCATATACACTGCTTGACCCGTATGGAATAAAATTGAATTAGAATTTAACCTTTTGACTTTACATTACCTGAAATTGAAAAAATTAATTTTTGTATGATACGAGGGGCTGCTGATAAGTCTTTGGTTTTTGATCTTTTTTTTGTTTCTATGGTAACGACTGTTACATCACATGAAAGCCTTATGTGTCTAATATATGTTTTCAAAATTTTGTGTTTGTTGCTTATGGCAACAGTGTTCGACGCACGCTGGAAAACAAAATGGCAGCAGCTAATGCGATATTCACAGCAACTGAGAGCAGAGGAGTGATAAAATTCATTTTTCTGCCAGGAAAGTCCATGAAGGATATTCATGGTGATATGTCGCAGACATTGGCAGTCAATGCTCTTCATATCCCACAGTAAAGAACTGGGTTGCCAAATTTAAAACGGGCCACTTCAGCACCAATGATGAGGAACGTCCTGGACGATCGAGAGCAGTTGTTCCGGAGATCGTCGATGCTGTGTGTAGCACCCCACGGGGCAGGTGTTTTGACATACTCGTTGCCAAGCCGGTGATACAGATCCTCTGTGTCGACACGGGGTGGCCTGGCCTGGTTCCGGTGCCCCGAGGCATACAGAAAGGAGGATGGAGGGTAGTAGGAAGGGTGAAGGTGATAGTTGGAGGTGGAGGATGGGGGTGATGGTGAGGAAAGTCTTTAGATGATCATGATGCCACCTTTGGTATGCAGCCAGGTTGGCAGCCGCTGCTGCAGGGTCTCTCACCGGGGCAGATGTTGGGTGCAGCCGGGATGGTGCATAGGCAGAGTAGGCCCTGGGAGGATGGCGGGGGCACGGCAGTTCCCGGGAGCACCGGAGAGCAGGGTGACGGCAATCAGAGTCAGAGTCAATAGGTGTGGGTTCCAGGTCTTTACTTACTGGTTAAACGCAGCACCCCAGGTATTGATATCTGCCGTGATGAAGCTCCGGCCGATCCCGGGTAGGTCAGAGATTAGGTTCAGTATGGCAGTCTCTGTGGTTCTCTCCTTCTCTAAGATGCGCTGTGTCGATCCCCGTGGAATAGAGCACCTTGGGGACCCCCTTGATTGTTTACGTGTCCCAGCCCTATCGCAGGTGATGTGTATCCTTGCCTTGGGATGAGCCGCTAAACTCAGTCGCAGATCCGGTGTATCACTGTGCCTCGAGCTATTTGGGTGGTGGACGGGAGACTTGAAATCTTTTCATCCTGCAGATTTTGGAAGTCAATATGAAGTAAAACTTGAGCTAGGGCTCTGCACCCTGCGGTAGTGCCGGTCCCGGTGAAGCAATGAAGCTCTCCTTCGGCGACCGCTTCTGAACTCCTACGTCGCACAAGATCTACCGATACTGATCCCCTTCCTCCCGGTGTCTACAGCCTGCCCCCGGTCTGGCCAGTTCTACCTGGAAGAGCTCTGAAGCATGCCTTCCAGGGACCATGTTGTTCTGTGTCCCAGACTGATCTAAAGTAATTCTGTCTATGCTCCTGTATTTCCTTGTGCCCCCCTCTTCTCAGAATGAGTCACCAAGCTAGGGACTTTCCAGTTGTCATGATAATAACATCTGCTCTAGTTGATGAGAAGCCAGTGTTATGCAAGGGAAACAACCTCATACTGGAGAATTGACAAATTTCAGTTAAAGCAATAGCAGACATCATGGAGATTTCACGTGAACGTGTTTATGTCATTATTCATGAACATTTGGACATGAGGAAGCGATCTGCAAAGTGGGTCCCCAAATGTTTGACAACAGATCAGAGGAGCATGCAAGTGAAAACTTCCCGGTCCATTTGTCAGCATTTCCGAACTGATAAGAACTTCCTGGATTGACTGGTCACTATGGATGAGACCTGGATTTATTTGTATGACCCTGAAAACAAGGAGCAGTCAAAAGAGTGGAGGCACAGTGGTTCTCCTCATCCAAAGATGTTCAGGGTGCAAAAATCAGCCACTAAAGCGGGCTCACATGCTACGATATTTCTAGCAATTGCTAGCGATATCGTACGCAAAAGCACCCGCCTCCATCGTGCATGCAATATCGTGTGATCGCTGCCGCAGCGAACACTATCGCTACGGCAGCGTCACACACACTTACCTGGTCGTCGTCGTCGCTGTGACTGTCGAACAATCCCTCCCTCAAGGGGGAGGTGCGTTCGGCGTCACGGCGATGTCACCGTGACGTCACTAAGCGGCCGGCCAATCAAAGCGGAGGGGCGGAGATGAGCGGGACAAACATCTCGCCCACCTCCTTCCTCATTGCGTGCGGGACGCAGGTAAGGTGAGGTTCCTCGCTCCTGCGGTGTCACACACAGCGATGTGTGCTGCCGCAGGAACGAGGAACAACATCTATAAACGACCATTAACAATTTTTGGTTTTAGGACGACCTCTCCATGGTGAACGATTTTCACCACTTTGGAGGACGTTTAAGGTCGCTGGTAAGTGTTACACGCTGCGATACTGTTAATGACGCCGGATGTGCGTCACTAACGGCATGACCCCGACGATAAAACATTAACGATATCGTAGCGTGTAAAGCCCCCTTAAGTTGATGGCGTCTGTGTTCTGGGATAAGGAGAGCGTGCTGCTAGTGGATTCAAAAGGGTTCCACCATCAATGCAAGGTATTACACTGAACTTTTGTACCAATTGAAGGCAGCTCTGAAGGCCAAAAGGCGCGGCAAGCTGTCCAAAGGAATCTTGTTCCTGCAAAACAACACCTCCACTCACACTGCGCAAGCGACCACGGCAAAATTGGGCTTTCAGCTGGTTGATCACCCACCTTATTCACCAGATCTAGCTCCCTCCGACTATCATCTGTTTCCAAACCTGAAGAAACACCTCAAGGGTACGTAATTTCGCACCATTTCTGATGCCATGGCTGCTACGGATGCCTGGTTTAAGGCACAACCAAAATCCTTCTTTTACCTAGGCTTAAAGAACTTGGAATAGCAATGTAAGAAATGTGTTGACATCAGTGGAGAGTATGTGGAATAAATGTAAAGTTTCATCAGCCTGCCTGGTTTCTTTCTGGGTAAAGCCAAACACTTATCAATTCCATGCCCCTGCATAAGCCGGGAATATGGAGATTTTGCCCGCCTACATGGATGGCATCCGAGGCATCATCCACATCAATCAGCACAGTAGGAGGGAAAAAGGAGGGACCGGAGACACAGATTAGGACGCCCATCGGACCGGACAATTTACATACAGGGCGAGAGATTTTATAAAGGTTTTGAGGGGTCTACGGGGGGGAGAGGGGTCAAGGGTTAATGTGCACCTTCATAGAATGAAGCACGGGCGCTGGGTAAGGTGCTAGTTTTAGTTTAGAAGTTCAAATTCTGGTGACAGGTTCCCTTTAATAAGAATACTGTGGTTGGAAGGACTGACATTGGATGTGACCTATGGGTTCTGCTCAGAGCATTTTTCAAAAGATTCACTTTGTAATGGTAGGAAATTATAGCAATAATTTCTCTAGAGAAATGCTGGAAGAAAAGGTGAAGGGATGGTAAAGATAAATGCGAGAGCTGGGCACGATAAGAAACTGGAAAAAGTCATCATAGATAGTATGTAATCAAAGCATGTTTATATGTCTGGATGGAAAAAATAAAAAGAAATATAAATATAAAATAATCATGGAGATAAAAAATGCTTTGAGTATTAATATTAGTAATAATAATAATAATTAACAGTAATAATTGCAACATCCATAGTAATAGGAATCATGGCAATAAAAATAAACATAATAACTAAATATAATCATAATCATCATTAGACTAATATAACTATAATTTACTTAGTAATACTACCGCCTTATATTTTGTATCTGTCACACATATATATATATATATATATGTATATACATTTACATTATATATATATATATATATATATATATATGTGTGTGTGTGTGTGAGACGCCCTAGACTAGCCAGGTAGTCACAGATAGACCCCCGCACAACACCTGTCCCCCAATAAGGTAACACCAGCCAAACCATAAAACCTAGTTACCCAGAGCTTGATGAACACACCAGGGGGTGGAGCCAGGTGGTTGGCCACGCCCACTGAGGAGTTCAGAGGGCCTGAGGCAGGAAACAGACAGAAGAGAGTGGAGAGATTAGTGACAGGAGTGAGGAGTGAAGGTGTCTGACAGGTGCCGGGGTTGGAGCCCGGGCACCTTTGGCTAGGAGGCAGACGGTGGCCTAGCCTGCAGGAGCCGGGAAGACGGCTCGGTGGAACCGTGGTGGATCGGGACAGGGTAGTGGCCCGCCGGTACCGACCCGGGGAACAGACTCGGAAACCGGAGCACACAGGAGAGTACTCAGACCCTGAAACGAGGTCCAGAACCCACTGGACTAACTGACTGATTGTGGTCTGGACTATAGGTCCTTTCCCACCCAAGTCCCGACTGAAGACAACAGCCCACCAAGGGGGATAGAAAGACACCGCAGAGGCAGAGAGATCCCACGGGCCAGCGTCTGCGGGCAAACGGGTTCTCCCGACATACACACAGCCGGGGAGTGGACTCCCATTGCTGAAGCGCAGACAGTCTACACATACACTACACGGTGCAGGAGAAAGGCAAAGACCACCGAACCGGGTGGGGGACCAGACGCAGCCGCACACTTGTGTGTGTCAATAACAGTGAGTACAACAGTGCCATCTGGCCGCGCACCGCCCTGCACCGCCCAGCTACTCTCCCCAACGGGTCCCGGGGCCATCATCCCTGCCCACGGAGGGGTTAACATCTTGCTGCATAACCATCTCCCCCAGGTGCCCCGTAACTGCAGCGGTGGTGTCTACCTTCACCACATCCCGTGGGTGGCGTCACGAACTTAAAACACGGCTCCGGCCGTACACCTACCTACCACCCCCCTAAGTAGTGCCAGCACCCTTTCAGAGCAAAGTGACCCCGGGTCCGGAGGCGCACGAGCCACCCACGAACGAGCCCGGATCTGAGCGGCTCGGCTGCAGCCGAGCGCGGGGCGGTACATATACTGTACATATACATATATACACACATTATTTTTCATTGACTGACAAACACTGTGGATAAGAATATTAGCACAGCTTCACATCTACTGGAACTTTTATGACTGACCATTCTACAACCAAGATATAGTTGGTTCCCGCAGCCATAACAGCGTCCACTCTTCTGGGAACTTTTTTTTATACAATTTTGGAGTTTGGAGAATTTTTACCCATTCATCCTAAAATGCTTTTGTGAAGTCCGGTACTGATTGAAAATGAGGGAGCCTGATTTGCAATCTCCATTTTTGTTCATTGCAAAGGTGTTAGCTGGAGTTGAGGTTGGAGCTCTGTGCGGAGAGTCAAGTTGTTCCACACCAAACCTTCCCACCATGCTGCTATGGATCTTACAGAAAAGAGTCTACCCCAAACAGTTCCTTGAATGTTGGAAGCTATAATTTTCCAAAACATCTGGTGCTGACGCAATAATATTTCCTTTCATTGAAAATTAAGAACCCCAGCCAACTTTTGAAACACAACTGCATAGCAATATCTCTTGTCTACCAAACTGTACATCGGGCATAATGCAGTCAGACGGGTAACGCTCTCCTGGCATTCACCAAACACAGACTCATCCATCAGACTCCAGATTGAGAAATAACTGCACAAAAAACATTTCCGTGATAATCCAGTGATGGCAACTTTACACAACTCCACTGAAGCTTGCCATTGTGCCTGGTGATGTACGGCTGTAATGAGTTACTCGGCTATGAAAATACAAGCCATGAAGCATCCGCCGCAGTTATTTTCCTGATGTTGATGGCAGAGGAGGTTTGGACTCTGTATTTATGGAGTCAATAGGGCGTTGGCGACTTTTATGCACTATGCTCCTCGCATTAACATGGTCTCTACTTTGTGGCTAACTTAATGTGGGTCATAAACCCTTCCACAATCAGAACTTATTGTTCAGCCTTTTGGAGTTGGTTTAGTATATTATTACAGTTCCCCTAGTACAGGGGTGCACAACTCTAGTCCTCATGAGACACCACCAACACTGCATGTTTTCAGGATTTTCTTAGTATTGCACAGGTGATAATTCCAACACCTCTGAAATGCTAAGGAAATCCTGAAGACATGTGTCGCGGGCGGAGGAGGGGACGCTGCGCTCTCCCACTGCTCGGGTCCGGCCGCTGCTGCTGCGGCTGCTCGGTGGTGGCTCGAGCGGTGGGCCGGATCCCGGGGACTCAAGCGGCGTTCCTCGCCCGTGAGTGAAAAGGGGATTTTGGTTGTGGGGGTTTTGATTATCGTCCGTGACGCCACCCACGGTTGTGGTGATATTGGTGACACCACCGCTGCTCTGGACGGGGATCCCGGGAGCGGTGACAGGGAGCAGCTTTGTTGTTAGTTCTCCCCTCCGTGGGTAGGGGGTTGGTTGTCCCGGGGCCCGGTGATGGGGTAGGGATGAATGGCAGGTGGGTTACGGGGCCTGGTGAGGTGCAGGGTCGCGGGGGCAGCGCTGTGCCGCACGGCACGGTGGTACTCACTCAGCCAATGATGAGGACACAGTTCTCGGTAAAACACACGGCTGGATGGACGGGTCCCACAGACGGCTGCGGTGTTGTTTTCTCCCGGCAGGTTGATGCTGACTGCCTTTCCCTGCACCTAGATACTGTAGACGGTTCCAATGGGTTCCCACCGGTAACCCACTCCCCGGCTTGGATATAGGCCGGAGGAGACCCTTTTGCCCGCAGGCGCTGGCCCTGAGAAACGGTTGCCTTGGCGGTGGTGGTGTCTCCCTCACTTGGTTGGACTGTTGCCCCTGCCAGATGGTGCTGACTTCTCTTTGTGTACCGGTCCGGTACCGCCGGGCCACCGCCCGTCCACGGTCCTTACGGTAGACTCCAATCGGTCACTCCTGCAGACGGTCACCACCGTATGCCAACCTTGCTGTACTGCCCGGGCCACACACCCGGACGCTGTCAGTTAGTTGCTCCACTACCACTCAACTTCCTTCCACGTTCACCTCCAAAACTAATCTGTTTGTTTTCCCGCCTCCAGGACTGTGAACTCCTCAGTGGGCGGGACCAACCGCCTGGCCCACCCCCTGGTGTGGACATCAGCCCCTGGAGGAAGGCAACAAGGGTTTTGTGTTTGACTTCGGTGTGCCTGCTGGGAGTGTGGGATGTGTTGGTGTTGTTCTCTGTGGCCCCTGGCTTGTCTAGGGCGCCACACATGCACTGTTTGTGGCTACAAAGGACTGGAGCTGAGCACCCCTGATCTAGTACATCCATGCACAACCCTTGGACAAGGATGGGCTGTTTCCTTTGTGTTATCTAGGTCATCCTTTTACTCATAATAAACACTTTTCATTGGTTTCCTCAGATTTCCCTCTGTCTGATTAACGTGTCCTTGAAGGGGAGAGCCGGGTGATGACTGGCAATGCTCCAGTCTCCTTCTTCAACGTGGTATTATGGTATGTGTTCTGCCTCGGCCGGGGGGTGTGACACTTACTTGTGTCTTCAGTGGCTTGTCCGCCACCCCGTTGCCGGTTACAGTCATAGATGTAGTTGGGCAACACATCACAGAACCATTTCCTTTTAACTCAAACTCCAACTTCTTTATTTAACACAAATCTTCATGGGCAATACATTCACAATAAACCTTCCAGGACAGACATGCCACTTTCCCCTGCCTTACTGTTCTGCTGCCGCTGCTCTATGGAGTAATCTTCTGTTTAGCCCTCACTCTGGATATTAGCCTCCAGCAGCCTAGTCTGACTTCTGCGTTCCGTGTCTCTTGCCTCTGCGACTTGCCGTGCCCGTGGGACAAAATGGAGGACGCTTCTTAAAGCCTGGGCAAACCCTGATACAGACCTCGTTGTCCCAGGAGCCTCTCTTTAGAACTCTCCTATACAGAACTGAACTGACTTACCGGCTCGTCTGCTTCACTAACTCTCTGCTCCTCTCACTGTGCTCTGTTTCCCAGGCTACCAAAGTATCTGCTTATAATGGGCGGCTTCCTGCAGTGTCATCCCATGCTCCAAAACCATGCTGATTATGGATGAAGGATTATTCCCAAACATAATAAGTAATCCCCTATCTGGACGATCAGTCGGACTGGCAGCGATCCTGAGATTGTGCGTCTGGAACCACAAGAATGGGGTTCTCCAGCCCCATCCAGGATAAAGCGGAACAAGGTGTCATGGGATATCTAATGAAAGGACAAGGGCCCCTAGGCTGACCCTAAGGCTATGACCCTGCACTGTCCCTTATCTTGGAGGTAGATTTGATGGTAACCAGGTCTGAGCCCCCAGCGTGACCCTGACTCGTGTCCGAGCCCTGATCTTACTCCCCTTCTCCAACATCCCCGGGGCAGGCTGGAAAACATAATGACAAAAAGACACGAATAAAGGAGAACGGAAACTTATACACACAGCACTCAAAACACAAAGGAGAGACAGTATGTATAATTGGAAACAACGGAAAAAGATGGGGGGTAGTAACGCACAACAGGAGAATGCTTACACCACTCAGAAGCACAAAATGGATCACTGTAAACTGGAATTCGGAGACATGTTATCAGTAGTTTATAGAATAAAAGAACAATTTACACTGTGCTCAAAAATATACCTATAAAGAGAAAGATCAGAAAAGCAGAACATTTTGCAGTGGTCTCTTAATTTTTGTCCAAGCTGTATATATACACATTATATATATATATATATATATATATATATATATATATATATATATATATATATATGCAAAAAGGAGGGGAGCCAGCACTGCCTATGAGTGGCATGCAACAAAGTAAAAAGTGTAAAATTCACAAATTCATTCCTACTGTGACAATTCAATGAGATTTTTGGCAAATAATTGATCAATGATTTGAGCCCCCCTGCCCCGTCACGGCAAATCTCTATAAGGGGGGTCCCTACACTATATTTATAATTTATATACGTACCCTAAGGTCTTGTGTAATGCGCAGGACCGTATAAGAACATAACCTACCTGAGAAGTGTCAGAACCGCTCCCATGCTGCAAGGGCTGACAACTGCGAGTAAAAGGGCAGTCCAGGTGCCAGCGCGTGTGGCAGAACCACACACACCAGCACAATGTCAGAACTGGCCCCCACAGTGCCAGACCAGCAAACATGGATGAAGGGCGGAACAGCCCCAGGCAGGTGGTGCTTGTGTAATATAGCCTATGGAACAGGAGGCGGTGGCTGTGTGTGAACAGGCACCAACATAAATTTTGATGGTAACAGAAGGAATTTGCAAACCACACTGGGTGTGCACGGCAAGGTGGCGGTCAACCACCGACCATCTAAACGCAAAAAGGAGGGGAGCCAGCACTGCCTATGAGTGGCATGCAACAAAGTAAAAAGTGTAAAATTCACAAATTCATTCCTACTGTGACAATTCAATGAGATTTTTGGCAAATAATTGATCAATGATTTGAGCTCCCCTCCTTTTTGCGTTTAGATGTTCGGTGGTTGTGTGGCACCCCAGGGTTGCCACAGTAACAACACAAAGGGTTAACTCCCCACACACAACACCAAGACCTCCTGGCCAGAAGGGGGAGACCGAGCTGGTTCCCTGTACATTCTGGTGGGGGGAGGAAATGGTCAGTAGTTTCAGTTTGTTTGTTTGTGCAGAGAGTGCAGTCGAGTGGAGCTGCAGCTCGGTGCAGAGCACTGAGGAGAAAGGATCTGCAGGTTGGAAGCTGGCTTTAGCTCACCTCAGGATCCACTGACCAATTCCAGGCCTAGCTGAGGGTCTGAGGAAAGGAGACAGATTACACAAAGGAACATTCCTGGGAGACAGAGCACTGCTGAGTTCTTCCCAGTGGAGCACACAGAACGGATGCTGGATCCGAGACTGCAAGTTACATACTGTACAGTTACCACCAGAGAAGTGAGGATTCCAGATCTTTCACCTGTACCACAGACACAAGCAACAAACGCAGAGTTCAGGAACATACTAGTAAGGACTCGAGTTGCCTGTCAGGTCGGTACCTAGGAGCAGAGCAGAGCAGAGCCGGCTGCATAGTTCACACCGCAGCAGGGCCACAGACACACAGTGCAGACAAGGAAGCCAAAACGGCCCGGCTGGGTGGGAGAAGCCCTGAACCCCTCACAATATACGGATAAGGCTGCACATCAAACTTAGATAATAGTATAATGCCTCAAGCATATGGACAAATATTGGCATATACAATGAAAAATGCTACTTGCTAATTTGAACATGTGAATAATGAATTGCATACCTGCCATGAATATTAGGAAAAAGGAGATATTTAGCAATCGCATTGATCAATGTAACTGAGCCCCAAGGCCTCGTCAAGGCATATCTCTATATTGGGGTCCCTAGCTCTGTGACCCTAACTGTGTGTCATCTCATTGCAATTAAAAACTGCTATGGGTGGAGAGGGGTAACTAAGGACTTTCTTATATAGGAGATGGAAAAAACATGGCCGAAAGGGGCGGAGCTGTGTTCACATTCAGAAAAAAAACTACATATAACTGAATAGGATAACTGAAGTGAGCACTAATATATATATTATGAGTGCAAGCCAAAAATTACATACTATATACGGATAAGGCTGCACATCAAACTTAGATAATAGTATAATGCCTCAAGCATATGGACAAATATTGGCATATACAATGAAAAATGCTACTTGCTAATTTGAACATGTGAATAATGAATTGCATACCTGCCATGAATATTAGGAAAAAGGAGATATTTAGCAATCGCATTGATCAATGTAACTGAGCCCCAAGGCCTCGTCAAGGCATATCTCTATATTGGGGTCCCTAGCTCTGTGACCCTAACTGTGTGTCATCTCATTGCAATTAAAAACTGCTATGGGTGGAGAGGGGTAACTAAGGACTTTCTTATATAGGAGATGGAAAAAACATGGCCGAAAGGGGCGGAGCTGTGTTCACATTCAGAAAAAAAACTACATATAACTGAATAGGATAACTGAAGTGAGCACTAATATATATATTATGAGTGCAAGCCAAAAATTACATACTATATACGGATAAGGCTGCACATCAAACTTAGATAATAGTATAATGCCTCAAGCATATGGACAAATATTGGAATATACAAAGAAAAATGCTACTTGCTAATTTGAACATGTGAATAATGAATTGCATACCTGCCATGAATATTTGGAAAAAGGAGATATTTAGCAATCGCATTGATCAATGTAACTGAGCCCCAAGGCATCGTCAAGGCATATCTCTATATTGGGGTCCCTAGCTCTGTGACCCTAACTGTGTGTCATCTCATTGCAATTAAAAACTGCTATGGGTGGAGAGGGGTAACTAAGGACTTTCTTATATAGGAGATGGAAAAAACATGGCCGAAAGGGGCGGAGCTGTGTTCACATTCAGAAAAAAAACTACATATAACTGAATAGGATAACTGAAGTGAGCACTAATATATATATTATGAGTGCAAGCCAAAAATTACATACTATATACGGATAAGGCTGCACATCAAACTTAGATAATAGTATAATGCCTCAAGCATATGGACAAATATTGGAATATACAATGAAAAATGCTACTTGCTAATTTGAACATGTGAATAATGAATTGCATACCTGCCATGAATATTAGGAAAAAGGAGATATTTAGCAATCGCATTGATCAATGTAACTGAGCCCCAAGGCCTCGTCAAGGCATATCTCTATATTGGGGTCCCTAGCTCTGTGACCCTAACTGTGTGTCATCTCATTGCAATTAAAAACTGCTATGGGTGGAGAGGGGTAACTAAGGACTTTCTTATATAGGAGATGGAAAAAACATGGCCGAAAGGGGCGGAGCTGTGTTCACATTCAGAAAAAAAACTACATATAACTGAATAGTATAACTGAAGTGAGCACTAATAAATATATTATGAGTGCAAGCCAAAAATTACATACTATATACGGATAAGGCTGCACATCAAACTTAGATAATAGTATAATGCCTCAAGCATATGGACAAATATTGGAATATACAATGAAAAATGCTACTTGCTAATTTGAACATGTGAATAATGAATTGCATACCTGCCATGAATATTAGGAAAAAGGAGATATTTAGCAATCGCATTGATCAATGTAACTGAGCCCCAAGGCCTCGTCAAGGCATATCTCTATATTGGGGTCCCTAGCTCTGTGACCCTAACTGTGTGTCATCTCATTGCAATTAAAAACTGCTATGGGTGGAGAGGGGTAACTAAGTACTTTCTTATATAGGAGATGGAAAAAACATGGCCGAAAGGGGCGGAGCTGTGTTCACATTCAGAAAAAAAACTACATATAACTGAATAGGATAACTGAAGTGAGCACTAATATATATATTATGAGTGCAAGCCAAAAATTACATACTATATACGGATAAGGCTGCACATCAAACTTAGATAATAGTATAATGCCTCAAGCATATGGACAAATATTGGAATATACAATGAAAAATGCTACTTGCTAATTTGAACATGTGAATAATGAATTGCATACCTGCCATGAATATTAGGAAAAAGGAGATATTTAGCAATCGCATTGATCAATGTAACTGAGCCCCAAGGCCTCGTCAAGGCATATCTCTATATTGGGGTCCCTAGCTCTGTGACCCTAACTGTGTGTCATCTCATTGCAATTAAAAACTGCTATGGGTGGAGAGGGGTAACTAAGGACTTTCTTATATAGGAGATGGAAAAAACATGGCCGAAAGGGGCGGAGCTGTGTTCACATTCAGAAAAAAAACTACATATAACTGAATAGGATAACTGAAGTGAGCACTAATAAATATATTATGAGTGCAAGCCAAAAATTACATACTATATACGGATAAGGCTGCACATCAAACTTAGATAATAGTATAATGCCTCAAGCATATGGACAAATATTGGAATATACAATGAAAAATGCTACTTGCTAATTTGAACATGTGAATAATGAATTGCATACCTGCCATGAATATTAGGAAAAAGGAGATATTTAGCAATCGCATTGATCAATGTAACTGAGCCCCAAGGCCTCGTCAAGGCATATCTCTATATTGGGGTCCCTAGCTCTGTGACCCTAACTGTGTGTCATCTCATTGTAATTAAAAACTGCTATGGGTGGAGAGGGGTAACTAAGTACTTTCTTATATAGGAGATGGAAAAAACATGGCCGAAAGGGGCGGAGCTGTGTTCACATTCAGAAAAAAAACTACATATAACTGAATAGGATAACTGAAGTGAGCACTAATATATATATTATGAGTGCAAGCCAAAAATTACATACTATATACGGATAAGGCTGCACATCAAACTTAGATAATAGTATAATGCCTTAAGCATATGGACAAATATTGGAATATACAATGAAAAATGCTACTTGCTAATTTGAACATGTGAATAATGAATTGCATACCTGCCATGAATATTAGGAAAAAGGAGATATTTAGCAATCGCATTGATCAATGTAACTGAGCCCCAAGGCCTCGTCAAGGCATATCTCTATATTGGGGTCCCTAGCTCTGTGACCCTAACTGTGTGTCATCTCATTGCAATTAAAAACTGCTATGGGTGGAGAGGGGTAACTAAGGACTTTCTTATATAGGAGATGGAAAAAACATGGCCGAAAGGGGCGGAGCTGTGTTCACATTCAGAAAAAAAACTACATATAACTGAATAGGATAACTGAAGTGAGCACTAATATGATACTAATACTAGTTTGATGTGCAGCCTTATCCGTATATAGTATGTAATTTTTGGCTTGCACTCATAATATATATATTAGTGCTCACTTCAGTTATCCTATTCAGTTATATGTAGTTTTTTTTCTGAATGTGAACACAGCTCCGCCCCTTTCGGCCATGTTTTTTCCATCTCCTATATAAGAAAGTCCTTAGTTACCCCTCTCCACCCATAGCAGTTTTTAATTGCAATGAGATGACACACAGTTAGGGTCACAGAGCTAGGGACCCCAATATAGAGATATGCCTTGACGAGGCCTTGGGGCTCAGTTACATTGATCAATGCGATTGCTAAATATCTCCTTTTTCCTAATATTCATGGCAGGTATGCAATTCATTATTCACATGTTCAAATTAGCAAGTAGCATTTTTCATTGTATATTCCAATATTTGTCCATATGCTTGAGGCATTATACTATTATCTAAGTTTGATGTGCAGCCTTATCCGTATATAGTATGTAATTTTTGGCTTGCACTCATAATATATATATTAGTGCTCACTTCAGTTATCCTATTCAGTTATATGTAGTTTTTTTTCTGAATGTGAACACAGCTCCGCCCCTTTCGGCCATGTTTTTTCCATCTCCTATATAAGAAAGTCCTTAGTTATCCCTCTCCACCCATAGCAGTTTTTAATTGCAATGAGATGACACACAGGGTCACAGAGCTAGGGACCCCAATATAGAGATATGCCTTGACGAGGCCTTGGGGCTCAGTTACATTGATCAATGCGATTGCTAAATATCTCCTTTTTCCTAATATTCATGGCAGGTATGCAATTCATTATTCACATGTTCAAATTAGCAAGTAGCATTTTTCATTGTATATTCCAATATTTGTCCATATGCTTGAGGCATTATACTATTATCTAAGTTTGATGTGCAGCCTTATCCGTATATAGTATGTAATTTTTGGCTTGCACTCATAATATATATATTAGTGCTCACTTCAGTTATCCTATTCAGTTATATGTAGTTTTTTTTCTGAATGTGAACACAGCTCCGCCCCTTTCGGCCATGTTTTTTCCATCTCCTATATAAGAAAGTCCTTAGTTACCCCTCTCCACCCATAGCAGTTTTTAATTGCAATGAGATGACACACAGTTAGGGTCACAGAGCTAGGGACCCCAATATAGAGATATGCCTTGACGAGGCCTTGGGGCTCAGTTACATTGATCAATGCGATTGCTAAATATCTCCTTTTTCCTAATATTCATGGCAGGTATGCAATTCATTATTCACATGTTCAAATTAGCAAGTAGCATTTTTCATTGTATATTCCAATATTTGTCCATATGCTTGAGGCATTATACTATTATCTAAGTTTGATGTGCAGCCTTATCCGTATATAGTATGTAATTTTTGGCTTGCACTCATAATATATATATTAGTGCTCACTTCAGTTATCCTATTCAGTTATATGTAGTTTTTTTTCTGAATGTGAACACAGCTCCGCCCCTTTCGGCCATGTTTTTTCCATCTCCTATATAAGAAAGTCCTTAGTTACCCCTCTCCACCCATAGCAGTTTTTAATTGCAATGAGATGACACACAGTTAGGGTCACAGAGCTAGGGACCCCAATATAGAGATATGCCTTGACGAGGCCTTGGGGCTCAGTTACATTGATCAATGCGATTGCTAAATATCTCCTTTTTCCTAATATTCATGGCAGGTATGCAATTCATTATTCACATGTTCAAATTAGCAAGTAGCATTTTTCATTGTATATTCCAGTATTTGTCCATATGCTTGAGGCATTATACTATTATCTAAGTTTGATGTGCAGCCTTATCCGTATATAGAATGTAATTTTTGGCTTGCACTCATAATATATATATTAGTGCTCACTTCAGTTATCCTATTCAGTTATATGTAGTTTTTTTTCTGAATGTGAACACAGCTCCGCCCCTTTCGGCCATGTTTTTTCCATCTCCTATATAAGAAAGTCCTTAGTTACCCCTCTCCACCCATAGCAGTTTTTAATTGCAATGAGATGACACACAGTTAGGGTCACAGAGCTAGGGACCCCAATATAGAGATATGCCTTGACGAGGCCTTGGGGCTCAGTTACATTGATCAATGCGATTGCTAAATATCTCCTTTTTCCTAATATTCATGGCAGGTATGCAATTCATTATTCACATGTTCAAATTAGCAAGTAGCATTTTTCATTGTATATTCCAATATTTGTCCATATGCTTGAGGCATTATACTATTATCTAAGTTTGATGTGCAGCCTTATCCGTATATAGTATGTAATTTTTGGCTTGCACTCATAATATATATATTAGTGCTCACTTCAGTTATCCTATTCAGTTATATGTAGTTTTTTTTCTGAATGTGAACACAGCTCCGCCCCTTTCGGCCATGTTTTTTCCATCTCCTATATAAGAAAGTCCTTTGTTACCCCTCTCCACCCATAGCAGTTTTTAATTGCAATGAGATGACACACAGTTAGGGTCACAGAGCTAGGGACCCCAATATAGAGATATGCCTTGACGAGGCCTTGGGGCTCAGTTACATTGATCAATGCGATTGCTAAATATCTCCTTTTTCCTAATATTCATGGCAGGTATGCAATTCATTATTCACATGTTCAAATTAGCAAGTAGCATTTTTCATTGTATATTCCAATATTTGTCCATATGCTTGAGGCATTATACTATTATCTAAGTTTGATGTGCAGCCTTATCTGTATATAGTATGTAATTTTTGGCTTGCACTCATAATATATATATTAGTGCTCACTTCAGTTATCCTATTCAGTTATATGTAGTTTTTTTTCTGAATGTGAACACAGCTCCGCCCCTTTCGGCCATGTTTTTTCCATCTCCTATATAAGAAAGTCCTTAGTTACCCCTCTCCACCCATAGCAGTTTTTAATTGCAATGAGATGACACACAGTTAGGGTCACAGAGCTAGGGACCCCAATATAGAGATATGCCTTGACGAGGCCTTGGGGCTCAGTTACATTGATCAATGCGATTGCTAAATATCTCCTTTTTCCTAATATTCATGGCAGGTATGCAATTCATTATTCACATGTTCAAATTAGCAAGTAGCATTTTTCATTGTATATTCCAATATTTGTCCATATGCTTTAGGCATTATACTATTATCTAAGTTTGATGTGCAGCCTTATCCGTATATAGTATGTAATTTTTGGCTTGCACTCATAATATATATATTAGTGCTCACTTCAGTTATCCTATTCAGTTATATGTAGTTTTTTTTCTGAATGTGAACACAGCTCCGCCCCTTTCGGCCATGTTTTTTCCATCTCCTATATAAGAAAGTCCTTAGTTACCCCTCTCCACCCATAGCAGTTTTTAATTGCAATGAGATGACACACAGTTAGGGTCACAGAGCTAGGGACCCCAATATAGAGATATGCCTTGACGAGGCCTTGGGGCTCAGTTACATTGATCAATGCGATTGCTAAATATCTCCTTTTTCCTAATATTCATGGCAGGTATGCAATTCATTATTCACATGTTCAAATTAGCAAGTAGCATTTTTCATTGTATATTCCAATATTTGTCCATATGCTTGAGGCATTATACTATTATCTAAGTTTGATGTGCAGCCTTATCCGTATATAGTATGTAATTTTTGGCTTGCACTCATAATATATATATTAGTGCTCACTTCAGTTATCCTATTCAGTTATATGTAGTTTTTTTTCTGAATGTGAACACAGCTCCGCCCCTTTCGGCCATGTTTTTTCCATCTCCTATATAAGAAAGTCCTTAGTTACCCCTCTCCACCCATAGCAGTTTTTAATTGCAATGAGATGACACACAGTTAGGGTCACAGAGCTAGGGACCCCAATATAGAGATATGCCTTGACGAGTCCTTGGGGCTCAGTTACATTGATCAATGCGATTGCTAAATATCTCCTTTTTCCTAATATTCATGGCAGGTATGCAATTCATTATTCACATGTTCAAATTAGCAAGTAGCATTTTTCATTGTATATTCCAATATTTGTCCATATGCTTGAGGCATTATACTATTATCTAAGTTTGATGTGCAGCCTTATCCGTATATAGTATGTAATTTTTGGCTTGCACTCATAATATATATATTAGTGCTCACTTCAGTTATCCTATTCAGTTATATGTAGTTTTTTTTCTGAATGTGAACACAGCTCCGCCCCTTTCGGCCATGTTTTTTCCATCTCCTATATAAGAAAGTCCTTAGTTACCCCTCTCCACCCATAGCAGTTTTTAATTGCAATGAGATGACACACAGTTAGGGTCACAGAGCTAGGGACCCCAATATAGAGATATGCCTTGACGAGGCCTTGGGGCTCAGTTACATTGATCAATGCGATTGCTAAATATCTCCTTTTTCCTAATATTCATGGCAGGTATGCAATTCATTATTCACATGTTCAAATTAGCAAGTAGCATTTTTCATTGTATATTCCAATATTTGTCCATATGCTTGAGGCATTATACTATTATCTAAGTTTGATGTGCAGCCTTATCCGTATATAGTATGTAATTTTTGGCTTGCACTCATAATATATATATTAGTGCTCACTTCAGTTATCCTATTCAGTTATATGTAGTTTTTTTTCTGAATGTGAACACAGCTCCGCCCCTTTCGGCCATGTTTTTTCCATCTCCTATATAAGAAAGTCCTTAGTTACCCCTCTCCACCCATAGCAGTTTTTAATTGCAATGAGATGACACACAGTTAGGGTCACAGAGCTAGGGACCCCAATATAGAGATATGCCTTGACGAGGCCTTGGGGCTCAGTTACATTGATCAATGCGATTGCTAAATATCTCCTTTTTCCTAATATTCATGGCAGGTATGCAATTCATTATTCACATGTTCAAATTAGCAAGTAGCATTTTTCATTGTATATTCCAATATTTGTCCATATGCTTGAGGCATTATACTATTATCTAAGTTTGATGTGCAGCCTTATCCGTATATAGTATGTAATTTTTGGCTTGCACTCATAATATATATATTAGTGCTCACTTCAGTTATCCTATTCACTGAACCCCTCACAGACTCCGTGGACAGTACTCTGCTGAATACCATCATCAGTAAAGGACAAAGAAACTGCAAAACCGTGAGTCTGCCTGTTTATTGTGCTCGTGTCCTACACTCACCCCTTAGACTACTATCACACTGCCCCGGGGAAAAGGCTCTACCCGTGGGGAGCCGTCCCATCTCAAGCTGCCTTCCATCACCCCCGGAGGTTCTGCAGCAGCGGTGGTCATCTCTGATCACATTCCACGGGTGGCGTCACGAACATAACCCCTCTTTTTATTGTGGAACCAGGGAGCACGGACCGGGTCACGACACCGTGATCCCCTTTCCAGAAGCAACCCCTTGGCCCGGTTCTGGGTATCCCCTTCACCCCTGGCGACACAACTTTGGCGTCACGAACAGGATGCGGACTGGACCCGGCTGCAACCCGGGTGACGTGTGCCTGTAAAGACTTATTGTATCGCATAAAAGACTTGCACTGTGAATTGTTGCAACAAAGAACGGACTTTAAACTTTGCAAAGATACCTGGAAAAGTCCAAAAACATCATTGGTAAAATTTTCCAGGCGCCATCTTTAATCGCGCCATTAGCTGCTACGCGTGGGAAAACATCGCGCCTAAACTAAGACTCCGCCCACCGCTTGCAGAGGAGGTGCGCTCGGTGCTGCGACCCGAACGAAAACGCAGAAAAGTGTCCCAGGCTTGCTGTCAAGAAGACTGGTGAAATTAACTAAGGGGGCGCAAAGATGTCGCAGCAGGGAGACGCTGTTGTACCCGGCGGTGCAGCGGCACCTATCATGCCGTTCCTGATGCCGTACACCCCGGGTGCAGTGTGGCTGCCGCAGTACTCAGGTGAGCCCAACACACTTAATGACTTTATCGGAAAGCTAAAAATCTACTACAGCATGTACCCCCTGACAGAAGCTCAGCGTGTTGGTATGCTTATGGGACAGTTAACTGGCAATGCCCAGCGGGAGGCTACATCCTGGCCGGACGATGCAAAGGACACTGTAGAGCATATAATAGCTGGACTAAAAGCAGCTTTTGAATCCACTGCTGGCAGCCGGTCTAAAATGAGGTTCTTTGGATGCAAGCAAAAACCTAGAGAGAGCGCAAGAGACTTTGCCTTAAACTTGCAGGAGGCGCTCAGAGCACTTAAATTAGCAGAACCTGCCTTAGCCCCTGGAGCAGATAAGCTGCTGATAGACCAATTCCTGGATGGACTCTCATCCCCTTCCCACCGGGGACAACTGAGCATGATGGTGATCCAGGATCCAGGACTAACATTTGCCCAGCTAAAGGATAGAGCCATCCGCCTCCAGCAGGTGGAGGAGCCGCAGGATATAGACTCTGTTCGACACCTTACAGTGGCACCCCTGCAGCCAGTAGTGCCGGTGACATCGGCCATGTCAGCGGCTGCTGCTAACCACCTGGAGCCCATCACTAATGAGGCTCTACATCAAAAGCTTGAAGCCCTTACAGACACTGTTGCTTCCATGGCTAGAATCGTCCAGGAGCTGCGTGGATCCAAGTCTGCACCCAAGATTGAGCTGGCGACCAGCAAGGAAGATGTCCAATGGATGAGACCTAGGAGATACCAAGCGACGAGAGGACGACCCGGCGACCGCTACCAGCCGGATGGACAGCCCATTTGCCGCCGTTGCAATGAGCCAGGTCACTTTGCCCGTGAATGTGCTTTAAATGGGGATCCCCTGGGGAGGCGGGCCGCTCCTCAGGAATGAACTCTCAAGGTCCTTCACCCTGGCACGACAAGTATGTGGGGGGACGTCCAGTCATCCCCATCGTGCTGGATGGCATTCCGCTCAATGCCTTGCTGGACACTGGTTCCCAAATATCATCAATTCCGCATGTCCTTTATAAGAGGTACTGGGCTGATTCAGACGTTAGCAGTGGTCCATCTAATGTTGCATTGAATATATGGGCTAGCAATGGTGAATTAGTACCACAGGTTGGTTTCAGAGAAATGACCATTAAGATTGGGAGAGTAGAATTGCAGAATCAGGGTATTATCATTGTTGATGTTGACCGACGAGAACGCGAACCAACTATGCTGCTAGGAATGAATGTAATTGAAAATTGTTTTGCAGAGGTTATTACTGTCTTGCAGCAGATCGTCGAGACTGCCAAACCTGGGCAACAGAGACTCCTGCAGAAGGAAATTAAAGCCTTGATGCTGAAGCAGCAGGTAGAAATGTCAGGAGGTGAAATTGGCAGTGCAAGGGTAAGTGACCCAATACCTATTGTAATTCCTCCCAAAACTGAAATGCTGGTCTGGTGTAGAGCCGCAATAGGCATCAGAGGGCGAGACTATCAGGCCCTGGTAGAACCCGTGTACTCAGACAGTAGGCCCACTGTACTGACGGCCAGAGGAATAGTTGAGGTACACAGGGGAAGAGTGCCAATACGCCTTCTAAATTGTGGGGAAGATGAGGTCACCCTACCAAAGTATGCTACCATGGCTAAGCTATATACGGTTGATAACAACGCCATCACCACCGTTGAGCCCTTGCAGCCGTCAAGTCGGGCGGAAGACAATGGCTCAGAGGGAAAGCTGGAGGATTGGTGCCAAAAGCTACATGTAGGCACCGATTCTACACCCTCCCATCAAAAGCATGGAGTATACAGGGTAGTGAAAGAATATGAACAAATATTCAGCAAACACCCATTAGACTTTGGGCAGATCAAAGGGGTAGAGCACACTATACCCACAGGTAACCATCCACCCATAAAGGAGAGGTATAGACCAGTACCACCGGCTCACTACCAATGCGCCAAAGACATGCTCAAAGAAATGAAAGAAGCAGGGGTAATAAGAGACAGTTGTAGCCCCTGGGCAGCCCCACTAGTGCTAGTTAAGAAAAAAGATGGGACCATGAGGATGTGTGTAGACTACAGACGGATCAACCGCATTACACACAAGGATGCATACCCATTACCTAGGATAGAAGAGTCATTGGCTGCATTAAAATCCGCTACTTACTTTTCCACCCTAGATCTGACTAGTGGGTATTGGCAAGTTCCTGTGGCAGAGGCTGATAAGGAGAAGACAGCATTCACCACGCCGATGGGCCTCTGTGAGTTCAATTGTATGCCGTTTGGACTCTGCAACGCACCTGGAACCTTCCAGCGACTGATGGAGTGCTGCCTAGGACATAAGAACTTTGAAACTGTCCTCCTGTACCTGGATGACATCATAGTCTACTCCAAGACCTATGAACAGCATCTACAAGACCTGGCAGAAGTGTTTGAAGCCTTATCCGGATACGGCATGAAAATCAAGCCATCCAAGTGTCACCTTCTAAAGCCAAGGGTACAGTACCTGGGACATGTCGTGAGCTCAGAAGGGGTAGCACCAGATCCTGAAAAAGTTACCGTGATCAGAGATTGGCCGAGACCCACCAGCGTGAAAGAGGTGAGGCAATTCCTGGGACTGGTGGGCTACTATAGAAGATTTATAAAAGGGTTCACGAAGCTAGCAGCTCCCCTACAAGACATCCTGGTAGGACAGTCAAAGAAGTCTGCAGCCCGAAATCCTCCTTTCCAGTGGAGTGATGAGAGAGAAGAGTCCTTTAAGAAGTTGAAGTGGGCACTGACAGGAGAAGAGATCCTGGCATATCCAGATTACCATCAACCCTTCATTTTGTACACGGATGCCAGTAACGTAGGACTAGGAGCAGTATTGTCTCAAAAGCAGGAAGGCAAAGAGAAAGTTATTGCCTTTGCAAGCAGGAAGCTCCGGCCTACAGAAAGAAACCCTGAGAATTACAGCTCCTTCAAGTTAGAACTACTGGCAGTAGTTTGGGCTGTAACAGAGCGTTTCAAACACTACCTGGCAGCTGCAGAATTTACCATCTTTACTGACAACAATCCGTTGACCCACCTGGACTCGGCAAAATTAGGTGCACTGGAACAACGGTGGATAGCCCGACTGTCAAACTACAACTTTGTCATCAAGTACAGGGCAGGCCACAAGAATGGGAATGCAGATGCCTTATCCCGGATGCCACACTCGGGGAACGTGGAAGAGGAACCGGAGGGACTGGAAGAAATTGAGCTGCCGGCCTTTCACCGTCCTAAAGTGGGACAGTATCAACCGAGTGTCTACCAAAAACAACAGCAGGCAACTCTCAACCCATTAGCACACCATGGATGGGCTGACACACAAGACAGTGATCCAGCTGTGAAGCTAGTGAAAGAACTGCTTACACAACAAGGTGCATACCCTAATCAGAATGCCCCAGCTGAGACACAACATCTCTGGAAAGAGAGAGGTAAATTGTTCCTGTACCAAGGGAAGCTCTGTAGAAGGCACACCAATCCAAAAACACATGAGTTGGTCTGGCAGATCATCGTGCCCAAGAGAGACGTCAAGATGGTTCTGGAAGCTTACCACGACGGTGCAGGTCATTTTGGTTGGAAAAAGTTGGAAGTGCTCTTAAGAGAAAGATTCTACTGGGTTGGCATGAGAAAATCAATTGAAGATTGGTGTAGAAAATGCGGACCGTGCAACCTCAGAAGAAAGGATCAACAGAACCAGAGAGCTCCACTCCAGTCCATAGTAACCAAGCAACCACTCGAGCTAGTCGCATTAGACCACGTCAAGTTGTCACCAAGCCGGTCCGGCTATGTCTATGCCTTAACCATCGTGGACCATTACTCACGCTTCTTAGTGGTGGTACCCGTGAAAGACCTTACAGCTAGAACAGCAGCTAGAGCATTCCAGACGTACTTTTGCAGACCCCATGGTTACCCAGAACAAGTCCTTGCAGATCAAGGTCCAGCTTTCGAATCACAGATCTTCCAAGAATTCTGCAACATGTATGGCTGTAAAAAGATCCGCACAACAGCATACCATCCCCAAACAAATGGCTTATGTGAGAAGATGAACCATATTGTGATTGACCTGTTGAAGACCTTACCAGAGTCAGAAAGAAATCAATGGCCAGAGAAATTGCCAGACTTGGTGGACTTATACAATCATGTCCCGGTGAGTTCTACAAACTGCACCCCCGCTTACCTCATGCGTGCAAGGCCCGGTAAACTGCCAATTGATTTAGATATGGGAATTCTGAAGCCAGATGCGGAAGTTCAAGAATCTAATTGGGATACCCTACGTCAGCAGCAGTATCGCCAAGTACAAGAGTGCGTAGAGAAACGTCTCCAACAAGCTAGGGGAAGACAAGAGAGAAACTTCAACCAACATGCTCTAGCAACCCCATTGCAACCTGGTGACCAAGTTCTCAAGAGGAAACGACGCACGAACAAATTGGATAATCAGTGGGAAACCACCCCATATACAGTCTTACCATCCAGTATGGATAATCCCAAAGTGTGTCTCATCAGTAAGGATGAAGGAAGGACATCAGCTGTCGTGTCAAGAGATCAACTCAAACCGTGTCCTGAAACCCTGAAGACACCAGCAGTCACCTTACCCATACAGGTACAACCTGTCAAGAAGGAAGAAGATATGTTCCATACAGTCTTAGGAGATTTCCCAAAAACATGGCCAAATTACCATGGAGCAGTAGTAGTCCCAATGATCGCCTTCCCTCAAGTGGCAGAACCAGCATCAGAACTCGTACCACAAGAAGTCTCAAGACAAGAAGAACTGGAAGTTGAAACCGTAGAGGAAGAACAGATTCCTGGTCCCAGTGAGCTTGCCAGTCCTACAGTCAGTCCACCATCCTCACAAGTACCAGAAACACCAAATAGGTACACTTCCACTCACACTATTATGCTAAGTACACCCAGTACACCAGCAGTACGCAGGTCACAGCGTAGTACTCAGGGTCAGATACCAGCAAGATATAAAGACTAATGTGGAATTGCATATAAAATGTACATATGTTATAATGTTTATATGAAAAACCGTAACAGTTTAGTGTACAGAAAAGGTGAGAGAAGAGTGGTGTAAGATGGCAGCACGGAGAGTTACAACTTGATCACATGTTGGTGGCCCGAGGGCCGTGAGGCCTACTGCACTTATGACCAGAGTAGAGACACCTTTAAGAAGTGTTTGTTGATTGAAATGTTTATTTAATTGCAACGTTAAGACCAAAAGCCCAGTACCTACAGAGACTATACTGTATGAACACTTACATATTCTTGAACATTTTGGACTCTTTTTGAACTTTAAGGTTTTTGTATTTTTTCCTTTTGAGACTCTGTATATATATAATTGTTGTGATAACTTGTTTGTTTGTTTCACAGTCCCGGAGTACTGTTCTTCACTAAGGGGGAATGTGGCACCCCAGGGTTGCCACAGTAACAACACAAAGGGTTAACTCCCCACACACAACACCAAGACCTCCTGGCCAGAAGGGGGAGACCAAGCTGGTTCCCTGTACATTCTGGTGGGGGGAGGAAATGGTCAGTAGTTTCAGTTTGTTTGTTTGTGCAGAGAGTGCAGTCGAGTGGAGCTGCAGCTCGGTGCAGAGCACTGAGGAGAAAGGATCTACAGGTTGGAAGCTGGCTTTAGCTCACCTCAGGATCCACTGACCAATTCCAGGCCTAGCTGAGGGTCTGAGGAAAGGAGACAGATTACACAAAGGAACATTCCTGGGAGACAGAGCACTGCTGAGTTCATCCCAGTGGAGCACACAGAACGGATGCTGGATCCGAGACTGCAAGTTACATACTGTACAGTTACCACCAGAGAAGTGAGGATTCCAGATCTTTCACCTGTACCACAGACACAAGCAACAAACGCAGAGTTCAGGAACATACTAGTAAGGACTCGAGTTGCCTGTCAGGTCGGTACCTAGGAGCAGAGCAGAGCAGAGCCGGCTGCATAGTTCACACCGCAGCAGGGCCACAGACACACAGTGCAGACAAGGAAGCCAAAACGGCCCGGCTGGGTGGGAGAAGCCCTGAACCCCTCACAGACTCCGTGGACAGTACTCTGCTGAATACCATCATCAGTAAAGGACAAAGAAACTGCAAAACCGTGAGTCTGCCTGTTTATTGTGCTCGTGTCCTACACTCACCCCTTAGACTACTATCACACTGCCCCGGGGAAAAGGCTCTACCCGTGGGGAGCCGTCCCATCTCAAGCTGCCTTCCATCACCCCCGGAGGTTCTGCAGCAGCGGTGGTCATCTCTGATCACATTCCACGGGTGGCGTCACGAACATAACCCCCCTTTTTATTGTGGAACCAGGGAGCACGGACCGGGTCACGACACCGTGATCCCCTTTCCAGAAGCAACCCCTTGGCCCGGTTCTGGGTATCCCCTTCACCCCTGGCGACACAACTTACCGCCACCTTGCCGTGCACGCCCAGTGTGGTTTGCAAATTCCTTCTGTTACCATCAAAATTTATGTTGGTGCCTGTTCACACACAGCCACCGCCTCCTGTTCCATAGGCATTATACTTAAGCACCACCTGCCTGGGGCTGTTCCGCCCTTCATCCATGTTTGCTGGTCTGGCACTGTGGGGGCCAGTTCTGACATTGTGCTGGTGTGTGTGGTTCTGCCACACGCGCTGGCACCTGGACTGCCCTTTTACTCGCAGTTGTCAGCCCTTGCAGCATGGGAGCGGTTCTGACACTTCTCAGGTAGGTGATGTTCTTATACGGTCCTGCGCATTACACGAGACCTTAGGGTACGTATATAAATTATAAATATAGTGTAGGGACCCCCCTTATAGAGATTTGCCGTGACGGGGCAGGGGGCTCAAATCATTGATCAATTATTTGCCAAAAATCTCATTGAATTGTCACAGTAGGAATGAATTTGTGAATTTTACACTTTTTACTTTGTTGCATGCCACTCATAGGCAGTGCTGGCTCCCCTCCTTTTTGCATATATATATATATATATACATATATATACACACACACATACACCTTTATACATAATAGGCATCATGCGGACTGGTATATTAGAAAATTCTGTATTTTTCGTGCTACCACAAGGGGGAGATCCTTTATCATTCTCAAAACAGAGTGACCTTAGGGGCCTCTATAGGTAAATACAAACACTATGTGAGGTGAAGCATGGGAAACATTTATGCTGGAGATCCTATGGCATTTGCATAATCTGTCTCTGGTGGACGTCATTGCCCTGTTTCCAGGCATTTCATAAAGTTTTCTACCACGTCCATTTTCTTCACACTGTAAAGTTATATAAAGTTTAATTTTTACCTTTAGAGAAACTCTCTTTGACCTCATGACTTTGAAAGAGCAAGTATTTTTTATGGTTTTGTCATATCCACATCATATTGCTCCCTATAGGGGACAGTTAACGCTACTGAAGATACAACACATCCACTTTTTCTGACCTTCGTCTGATATATGTGCTCACTCAGAGTAATAAACTTTCTTAGCTGTGAAAGTCGTTTTTTTCTGGCAGTATGGACAATAGTAACATCTCATCTCCTCAGAAAAATATCTAATTTGGCAATCATTTCAACTGTTATGGGGGCTTTACACGTTGCGACATCGGTAACGATATATCGTCGGAGTCACGTCGTTAGCCTTAGCGACATCGCAGCGTGTAAAGCCTAGGAGCAATGATCAACGATCGAAAAATCGTTCAAAAACGGTGATCGTTTACATGTCGCTCATTTCCTTAATATCGTTGCTGCCACAGGTACGATGTTGTTCGTTGTTCCTGCAGCAGCACACATCGCTGTGTGTGAAGCCGCAGGAACGACGAACATCTCCTTACCTTCGTCCACCGGCAATGCGGAAGGAAGGAGGTGGGCGGGATGTTACGTCCCGCTCATCTCCGCCCCTCCGCTTCTATTGGCCGGCCGCATAGTGGCGCTGCAGTGATGAAAGCACCTCCCCCTTTAGGGAGGGATTGTTTGGCGGTCACAGCGACGTCGCAGAGCAGGTATGTGCGTGTGAAGCTGCCGTAGCGATAATGTTCGCTACAGCAGCGAGCACCAAATGTCGCACGAACGACGGGGGCGGGTGCTAATGCGCTCTACATTGCTAGCGATGTCGCAACGTGTAAAGCCCCCTTTACAACCTGCAACAGGGTTTTTTTTTGTCAAAAATAGGCACAAATTCTGAACCTTTCACAGAATTGACACCGACTGTATCTGAAGACTCTACTAACTTATAATGGAGTCTCATCATGGTGTCTATGACTCAATGTTCAGAACAAGGTTGATAACTTACTAAATGTCTTCATGGTGCTGTCAGATGTAGATATAGAGATATGGGGTAGACTGGGCAGAGGGTTGATGGGGCACTTCCCTATTCAGGATCCTCCCTTTTTGACAAAAGAGAGGAATGATTTAAAGGTGTTGTCCACTACTAGGACATCACCTTCTGATTCCATTTTCCCACAGGTAAAATAAAGCCTATACTCTGGTGCAGTTCCAGCGGTGTCGCAGCTTGCAATGCCAGGGCTCACGTTGGGTTGTGACATTGTGTGAGTTCCGCATCCGATCAGTGCCAGCTTCTATCTACCCGCCTTCAGACCAAATGAGCAATCAACAGGAAGTGATCACAGCTGCAGTGCTCACTTCCTGTTGATTAACTCGTTTAGTCTGAAGGCGGGGAGACAATAGCCAACACTGACTTGATGGGGTCTTGCATGACGTCACATCCCCACAGGAGCCCCGGCACATGAGCTGCGGCACCATGTGGGAGGTAAGTATAGGCTTTATTATTTTACCTGGGGAAAACATGGAATCAGAAGGTGCTGTCCTAGTAGTGCACAACCCCTTTAAAAGAGTATATCTTGCTCTGGAGCACCAATCCTGTGTTGCTTTCTCAATTAATTACAATGCTCACTGTAAAGACTGTGGACTCCATGGAAATGGAAAAACTGATTTTACACATAGTAATGGTTACCTTTATTTAATAAAAGTACAATAAGTTTCTTTGCAATCTTCACTCATTTTTAGAATCCTGATTTACAATTTACTGCTTGATCTAAGTTTCTGCATTTTCTCCTGTAGGAGCATCACTCCCAGTAATATAGGCTGGATCTGAGCTATTGGGCTAAACAGGGAATAATCCAGAGGATTGTGCACACAAAACCCCAATTAAATCATTGATTTTCTCAGGGATGGAAATCCACTTGTAGTCAGGAAGGTATTAATGGACTGTTAGATGCCTATAGTTACAACAGTGTTTTCTATCATACTTTCTTTTTTGGGGGTAAGTACTGTGACTCCAGTCAACACATTGAAGTTATTTTAAATTATTTACTACACTCCATACTTTTTCCCTTAAAAGGAAACCTCAGAATCAGACATCTTATTTAGTGCAACAGCTTCCCATTAAAAATGATTATATCGTATTTCTAGTCAATGGTTAAGGCTGGTTTACACACAGCGACATCGCTAGCGATGTCGCTGCCGATCGCACCCGCCCCCATCATTTGTGTGTCACGGGCAAATTGCTGCCCGTGCCGTACAAAATCGCTAGTACCCGTCACACGGACTTACCTTCCTAGCGACATCGCTGTGGCTGGGGAACAGCCTCTTTTCAAAGGGGGCGGTTCGTGCGGCGTCACAGCGATGTCACACGGCTGGCGTCCAATAGAAGCGGAGGGATGAGAGCAACCGCAGGAAAGTCACGCCCACCTCATTGCCGGAGGTACGGTGTCGTTCGTCGTTCCTGGCGTGTCACACGTAGCGATGTGTGCTGCCTCAGGAACGACGAACAACCTGCGTCCTGAACCAGCAACGATTTTATGGAAATGAACAACGTGTCAACGATCAACAATAAGGTGAGTATTTTTGATCGTTAGCGGTCACTCGTACGTGTCACCCGCAACGACATCACTAACGAGGCCGGATGTGCATCACGAATTCCGTGACCCCAACTACATCTCGTTAGCGATGTTGTTGCGTGTAAACCGGCCTTTACTTTAGGATAAAAAAATGTACTTCAGTAATAAACATAAAATTACTATGCTCCTTTAAAGGGAATTGCTTGCTAATAAAGTCCTGTGATCATAGCAGCATCAGCAATAATTTAACCAAGAAGGAGACAAAAAGGAAGCTCCATTGTATCTGTAACATGGCAGACAATGATAATAAGGTAAGGGTATCAGTACAGCTGAGTTCTTATAGGGGTTATCCAGTGAAATCCATAGGATAGGCAATAACTTATTGATCATGGAGATCTTAGTGCTGGTACTCCAAAGATCGTCAGTATAGGGACCTTTATACTTCATTAAAGAGGAGCGATAGTGTGCATGCTCAACCTCCATGTCATGCTTTCCCGAGTGCTACGCTTTCCTTTCTTTGGCAGCTCTTTAGGCATTGAAGGTTGCAACGATGGGGCATCTGATTGACCTCTCCAGTTTTTAGTTGGGATAAAAGAGCCCCATCTGGGATAAAAATTCCCTGTTCTGGTTATTGTTGCAGTTCCCAGCAGTCAGATCATGATTGATAAGTAAGTTTTCACCTCTCATTCATAAAGGAGATACTTCCCCGTACCTAGCATGACAATATTTCTATGTACCAGTGCAATCTGCCTGTGGAGTCAGAGGCTGCACTGCAGCTTCAAGTGTAGAAAATTCTCCCAGTGACATTACTAGAGTCTGTGCCTCCAAACTTTAGCACCATGCTTTTTAATGTTGAAGGTTATAAGAATAAAAGAAAACTTTACATTTTTGTAGTTGTTTCTCATAAGGTTTATCAATTTTATAGGAAAAAAGTCAGACTTTTTCTTTACCTCCAGAATGCAGGTACAACACTGCTATGTACATATGTAGCTTTATTTACTAGTGTAATTGGCTTCTGGGTTCAGTGATTGCACTACAGGGCAAGATTAAGAAAATCCTCTCATGCACCTCAATGTGGGTGGTGGATCAATGATAGAGCTGCTACCTGTGTACATGAAGCCTCTGAATTTGAGTTCTAGGGAATGCAAAAAAGAGTTGACTTCATTATGTACACTGGAGATCAAAATTAGAGAATAATGAATGATCACTTGCTTTTTTCTAAAATAATGTAATCTCCATTGATGAACATTTGAAGGTTTTTTGTAAGGGGTGCACCATGCCACTAGAATAGTGTTTTACAAAAGGTCCAAAGATTATCAACATTAAACCTTTGTTTTGCCTAAAACATGATGATGATAATTTGAAAACAGCAATGACTGAAGCACAGAGAAAGATTATAACTAAATTTTCTGAAGGCAACAACAGTCACTGATCAGTAGGACGTGTACCGGCCATCGCTGTGAATGACTTCAGCACATCTGTGGCCACAGGACATCACTAGTCTCTCACACTGCTCTAGTGTGATTTTGGTCCACTCTTTTTTCAGTCTCTTCCACAGTTCTTTGACTGTTGTGGGTTTCTTGGCTATAACTTTGTCACTAAGGATTTTCCAGATGTTTTCTAATGGGTTTAGAACAGGACTCTGGGCCATTTCATTGTTTCAATGTTTTCTGTTTCAAGGAACTGCTTTACCGGTTTTGCTGTGTGACGGGGGCATTGTCCTGCATGAAAATTGTTGGCTGATTGAGTGATGAATGAAAGTAAGGAACCACGTGTTGTTGAAGAAGGTTCTGATCCACACTTGCATTCACTCTGCCATGTAGCTGTATGAGAGGACCAACTCCTGCTGCAGAAAACATTCCCCAAACCATGACATTTCCTTCACCACCTTTTACTGACTTCTTAATACAATTTGGGTTCAGTCTTTCCCCAGTTTGCTGACAAGGTCCATTTCTACTGTAACAGGAGACCAGTTCAACTCACCGGAGTAGATAGGATATCTCAGAAGGTGCGATGCACCGAAAAATATCAGGCTGGTTCTTGAACAGGAGCAATCCAGATTAGAAGAAAACCAGCATCCGCAGATAATATATTAAAATCTTTGCTTTATTCTTCCAAAACTTAAAACATAGAAACCGTCTGCTCTACGCATTTGGAACAAAAAATGTTCTTAATCATCAAGAACGTTTTTTGTTCGAAACGCTTAGACCGGACGGTGTCTATGTTTTAACTTTCGGAAGAATAAAGCAAAGGTTTTAATATATTATCGGCGGATGCTGGTTTTCTTCTAATCTGAACTATTTCTACTGTATTTGGAATTCTTCAACTCCATAATAAAACTCTACAGCCTATTCAGAGTAAACTGTAGTGTTTAGCAATTTGAACCACAAGAGGGAGTACTTGCACTACACATGAAATATACCTAACGGTTTGCGGATTGTTAAATGTTTCCATCATTTTTAGCTTTGTAAAATATTATTTAATTTGTTAATCTCTATGCTTTTTATATAAATTAGATTAGTAGATTGATTAGTTGAACCACTATGTACCTATTTGAGTGTATTTTAAATTAAATTTCTATTTCAATTAAAAGTTTGTGAATTTCCCAATTCGGGCAAAATTGAGGGGAATGAGTATTCAATTTTCATTAAATACATAAAATTTGCTTGAAAGGCGTTATAGCCAATTTACAGCTGCCGATAATCGACCAAACAGAAACGTGTAACCCATCGTTGAGGACAATTTCATGATGGGAAAGGGTTGAGCTACTGAACAAGGTGTTCAAAATTGTTCCTTCATCGTGGATGAAATCGTTTAGGCAAGCAAACATTTTTGGGGTCAATTATTGAAATCTGTGCAACTTAAATGGATATTGTTCATTTGTTCAACAATTTGATAGACAAAAAGTTGGAGTTAAAAAACAAACCGATATGTAAAACAACCATATATGTAAAAAAGAGCGAAACATCCACTTAAATGCAAAGGCACCTTTGTTTGCATGCTGGCAAAGTATTGTAATTCCTTTTCATTCTCTCTTTTTTAAATGATTAAAAATGATATTATGGGGGCATGGCCTGGACACCGAGTGGAGAAGACGCATGGTGGCTCGGCTCCTGCAGATACCGCCAGTTTAGTGGCCCCTGTGATACTCTGGGACTTAAGAACGGCACCCAGCCACACTTAAAAGACCTGCTGCTGACGGGAGACACCAAACGGGAACTTCACCTGCCGAGGAGAGAGAGGGAGAACGCTGATTTTACTCACCCCCAGAAGGCCTGGTCTCCTGGTACACACGTGCGGCAGAGAGAAAGTCCTGGAGCGTGACTGCGGTGAGCGGAGCTCCTGCAGAGACGGGTACAGTGCATCTGGGGAGGGGGACGAGTGGCAGCCCTGAGCGGGGTGAAGAGCAGGAAGCCCTGATATTGTTTGGGGCAGTAGGAGGTGGGGGTGCTCTGGTTCCTTCCCCCTTACACGGGTGTGGAGAAAAGAGGGAGAAAAGCTCGGGCCACAGCATCTAAAACATTGACTCGGATTCAATTATTCTCTGACCTGTCATGGATTACCCTACAGAAAAGGAGACACCTGCAGCCCCTCCTTGCCTCCCTAAAAGACAGGGGTATCCGGTATCGCTGGGGGGTTCCGTTTGCCCACATAGCTTCAAAAGATGGACATACTGCTGTGCTGCGTTCTGCCTGGGATCTCCCGACCTTCTGTTCCGACATGGGAATTTCTCCTCCTTCCTTGGTTGATTGGGACTTAGAGCTACCATCCAATCCACCCCGTCCGGTCTGGCATCAAGTGGACTCCAGGGGAGGATCTCCTTCATCCCGGTCTAAGGCGCGACCGACTCCAACCTGAGACAACTATCCTCTGGGCACCAGGGCCCTTTGTCTGAAACTCTGGTTTTGAGCTCAAGCCCCCTTAGGGGTAATGGGGGGTGCATTCCGTGTCCTCCCCTGATTATTGCAGGGACTCTGGTTTGCCCTCTTTTTTATAAGTAGCTGTTTACATTTTTGTTATTAAAATATTCGGTTTATGTCACCTCATAATAATTATATTGGCTTGCTACTAGGGCAGTGAGAATTGCCTACTCCCCTTTCTTCATTACTTTGAATTTAGTTTTTGGTTCTAGCTGTGGCCATACAGTGTCTATAGCTGCCAACCCCCTTTTTAGGGTTAGAGTTAGGAGGTTAGGGTGAAGATATTGATAAAGTTTGATATTATGCAACGTTTTTCTCTTTGACCCTGGCCGGAGAGGATGGTAGTGGGGGTGAAGATTTTTGCCAGTGTCCTCACTCCTCTCCGGTATCATTTGAGACATGTATATGTTATGCTTTATGTGTTATGTGTTTCGTCATTGTCTTCCCTCATTCCTTATGTGTCTACCCGGGCTGTGGTGAGAAAATCTTTTGTACCCTACTGAGATCCATGTGGACCCATCACGGACCTTTGAGCAACTCTGAGACGGATTATGGGCCTTTGAGCAATTTTGAGATGGATAATATCAGGTTAGCCTTTGTATGTAATGCTATTTCCGCTTTATACTGTTGCAACTTAAAATATGGTTAAAATGTTAACGTTAAATGTCAAGGGTCTAAATTCAAACATTAAGAGGTGTATGGCGCTTGGTGAGATGCGGACCCAGCGGGCTGATGTGGTTTTTTTGCAAGAAACACACCTCAATCTTGATGGGAACTGCAACTTTGCTAAACATCTGTACCCTACAATTTGTTTAGCCTCCCAAGCAAGGAGAAAAGCAGGAGTGGCGATTTTTATATCAAGGACTTGCCCTACTCGAATTACTACCTCCCTGGCTGACCCACAGGGTAGATACCTCATCCTGCAAGGGACATATAAGGACATCCCGATCACTCAGTGTAACATTTACGCCCCTAACACCTCCCAGATCTTCTTCTTAAACCGGGTATTCCTCAAATTAACACGCCTCCCCTCCTCAGCGTGGATTGTGGGAGGAGATTTTAACACCATTTTCTCTGACTCTTTCGACAGGTTAACAATCAACAATCAACTGTCAGCCCCGTCTCAACGTAAATTGACAGCTTCCTTTCGAAAACTGATTTGCAGGTTTGCTTTATTTGACTTGTGGCGTATTAAGCATCCCTTAGAAAAAACCTTTACTTTCTACTCTCCCCCTCATGGTACACACACTAGAATTGATTTCTTCTTTGGCAACTTTCAAGCCCTAAATTGACGAGCAAAGGGGATATTGGTGCAATAACATGGTCAGACCACGCGCCAATAACTCTCACCCTGGATCAGACAACTTCGCGTACAAGAGTAAGAGTCTGGCCCTGGAGGCTCAATGAGTCCCTCCTCAAGAGAGCTCCCTACAGAGACAAATTGCAAGCGGGGCTGATAGAATACTTTGAGAATAACGAGGGGTCAGTACCTGATTTTTCTACTGTTTGGGAAGCCCATAAGGCCGTCTTTAGAGGGAAATGTATAGCATTAAGCTCCCGCATTAAAAAAGATAGACTTTATCAGAGAGACCAGCTCCTTCGAAGTCTCCGAGAATTAGAAAATAGGATGACCCTTAACCCATCAATACGTACCCTCAGAGAAATAGTAAAGACCCGTGCCCAACTGAAGGACCTATCGGTTAATACAACAGAAAAATTACTGCTTTATAGCAAGCATAAATACTATGATAAAGGAAATAAATCCCATTCTCTTTTAGCTCGCCAACTTAGAGAGGATAGGGGGAACTAATCTGTTTATGCATTAAGAGATGCAGGGGGGAGTATCTTCTATGACCCTACTAAAGTTGCAAAGATCTTTCAGGATTATCTGTCCAGATTGTATTCCTTACCTAGCTCTCTTCCCACAGACCCAGGAAAACAGAGGGAACTGATTCACTCTTTTCTTGAGCAATGTAAGCTGCCTACTCTTACTAGGAGTGCTGTAAATACTCTGAACAGAGAAATCACATGCGAAGAGATAGGAGAGGTGCTTAAATTACCTTTGAAGGTGTTTGGTCACTCTGGGACACTCATTGGGCCAATAATGAACAATAGCTCGGCATGGTTTTGATGGAAGTTTGATATACTCACCCTTCCTACTCTGTTCCCTCCTTATGTTTCCCTGTCTAGTATTATATTGTTTGTCTTGTCACATTCCCTGTTTCTAATGTATCAGTACCATGTATCTCAATAAATTAGAATATCAAAAAGTTAATTTATTTCAGTAATTTAATACAAAAAAGGAAACACATATATTATATAGAGTCATTACACACAGAGGGATCTATTCCTATATATTATATAGAGTCATTACACACAGAGGGATCTATTCCTATATATTATATAGAGTCATTACACACAGAGGGATCTATTCTATATTATATAGTCATTACACACAGAGGGATCTATTCCTATATATTATATAGAGTCATTACACACAGAGGGATCTATTCCTATATATTGTATAGAGTCATTACACACAGAGGGATCTATTCTATATTATATAGAGTCATTACACACAGAGGGATCTATTTCAAGTGTTTATTTCTGTTAATGTTGATGATTATGGCTTACAGCTAATAAAAAGCCAAAAGTCATTATCTCAGAAAATTAGAATATTATATAAGACCAACTGAAAAAAAAAAATTTAAACTCAGAAATTTTGACACATACTGAAAAGTCTGTACAGTAAATTCTTCAATACTTGGTCGGGGCTCCTTTTGCATGAATTAATGCATCAATGCGGCGTGGCATGGAGGCGATCATCCTGTGGCACTGCTGAGGTGTTATGGAAGCCCAGGTTGCTTTCATAGCAGCCTTCAGCTCGTCTGCATTATTGACTCTGGTGTCTCTCACAGATTCTCTATGGGGTTTAGGTCAGGTGAGTTTGCTGGCCAATCAAGCACAGTGATACTGTGGTTAGTAAACCAGGTAATGGCTCCTTTAACAGTGTGGACAGGTGCCAAGTCCTGCTGGAAAATTAAATTTCCATCTCCAGAAAGCTTGTTGACATGAAATGTTCTAAAATTTCCCGGTAGACGGCTGCATCTTGGTCTTGATAAAACACAGTGGAGCTACACCAGCAGATGACATGGCTCCCCAAACCATCACTGACTGTGGACACTTCACACTAGACCTCAAGCAGCTTGGATTGTGGCCTCTCCACTCTTCCTCCAGACTCTGGGACCGCGATTTCCAAATGAAATGCAAAATTTACTTTCATCTGAAAACAACACCTTGGACCACTGAGAACAGTCCAGTTCTTTTTCTCCTTGGCCCAGGTAAGACGCTTCTGGCGTTGTCTATTGTTCATGAGTGGCTTGACACAAGGAATGTGACACTTGTAGCCCATGTCCTAGATATGTCTGTGTGTGGTGGCTCTAGAAGCACTGACTCCAGCACCGTCCACTCCTTGTGAATCTCTCCCAATGTTTTGAATGGCCTTTTCCTAACAATCCTAACAATCCTATCAGGGCTACGGTTATCCCGGTTGCTTGTGCACCTTTTTCTACCACACTTTTTCCTTCCACTCAACTTTCCATTAATATGCTTGGATACAGCACTCTGTAAACAGCCAGCTTCTTTACCAATGACCTTTTGTGGCTTACCCTCCTTGTGTAGTGTGTCAATGACTGCCTTTTGGACATCTGTCAAGTCAGCAGCCTTCCCCATGATTGTGCAGCCTACTGAACAGACTAAGGGACCATTTTAAATGCTTAGGAAGCCTTTGCAGGTGTTTTGTGGTAATTATTCTAATTTTCTGAGATAATGACTTTTGGGTTTTCATTGGCTGTAAGACATAATCATCAACATTAACAGAAATAAACACTTGAAATAGATCCCTCTGTGGGTAATGACTCTATATAATATATAGAAATAGATCCCTCTGTGCGTAATGACTCAATATAATATATGATTCCTCTGTGTGTAATGACTATATAATATGAGCATTTCCCTTTTTGTATTAAATTACTTAAATAAATTAACTTTTTGATAATCTTATTTATTTAGATGCATCTGTAGGTTTGTTTTTTAACTCTATGTGTACCTAGGTGCCTTGCTAATAGACTGTTACACAGGGCCTATTCATACCTGCAGCCCCAACAGAAGTCTAGAACAACTCTGCTGTCCCTTTACTTCTGCAACTGACGAGCTCCAGTATCCTAGATGTAAATAGTAGGAGTTTCAAATTCAAGTACTAGGTAGGGTCTTCCAAGACAATACCTTCCAACAGTACCAGTTGGAGCATTCGTGAGAGTCCATAATTAGTAAGAAAAAAAATTCCCTTTGCTAATTCAATTATATATTCTTTGAATAGCATCAATGGAAATGTATGTACAATATTTTATGAATTAATTTATTAGAAATAATTAGCATCACTTGGGATCTGAGCGTTGAGCACACCTGCACGTCAGACAGTGCACCATGTTCGACGTTACGATGTAGCGAACACTATTCAAGCATTTTACTCACGATTTTCGTACTGTGTAAACACTTTTCTGACATTGTTTGCACTTTGTGAGTTACGACCGTGTCATTCATCATATTAACAATTATCTGCTAGGGTAAACAAAGCCTTAAAAGTAAAATCTTAAATTCATCTGTCCTCGGTTATCTCTCCACCTTTCCAGCCGCCGCCGGAACTCTGATCAACTCTTCTATCCTCCTTCTAGCGAGTATTCAACTCATTGGATTTCACGTCATCATGCGTTATCCCTATGTCTCAGTGATGATATAGAAAAGGATTACAGCACTTTTGTGTAGCCACACGGCACTCCAATAAAGTGAATAATGGTCATATATTGGGAGTATAACAGCAATGCAGGGTGTGAAAATGTTTCGGTCTAGGTATTAGGCCTTCTTCAGTTCACGGATTGCTCTAGAGATGCTGCCCAGGGGAGTGACATTTGTGGATACCATTTGCTTGCAACCACGCCATATTGCCGGGCAGCATCTCTAGAGCAATCCGTGAAGTGATGAAGGTCTAATACCTAGACCGAAACATTTTCATACCTTAGATTGCTGTTATACTACCAATAAACCAGGAAAAAGAAAAAAAAATCCAGTAGAGATAGGTGGAGATAAAAACATCTTCCTTTTGTTAAATCATTAACATAATGCTGCAGTCGTACTGGCACCCACTGGATCACTTAGGGAGTAAACCAATGCGTTTCGACATCGGTAAATCTTACTCATGGATATCATAATTAGGGTATGATTCCACTTGCGTATAACTAGTGCAAGTCTCGCATCGGTATCACCCGGCATGGCGCACAATCTCCTGAGAGGAGCAGGTCGGCTGCATTTATTTCCATGCAGCTGAGGTGCTCCTGCCAGGAGAATGTGCGCCGTGACGGGTGATACCGATGCGAGAATCGTACAAGTCATACGCAAGTGGAATAATACCCTTAAGATGATATCAATGGGCCAGATAGAGCTAACTAGCAAGTTAGGAGTTAATTTCTATCCTGGAATGTAATTCCTTGTCACACTTGGGCAGGCTCCTGTGGCCCAGCTCCATGGAAGCCAGCTGTACACTAGGGAAGATAAAAGCTGTAATTGTAAGAGGATGAGAGCAGATAGAAAAAAACAATTCAATTGCAAACAAGCTTATTTTTATGATTTCTAATTAATTAAAGCAATTTAATAACTTATTAAGATCCCTGTTTCACTTAAAATATCTGAATATTGTAGAAAATATTCACTTTTAGCCAGTTACATTTCTCTTACTGTTACCATTCTCATGTGTCAGTCTTCATTGTAGTTATTCTTAAAGGCATTGGCCACTTTAGCTTTATTTTACCAGATTTATTTGGGACACAATTTTGTGGCGCTAAAGCCCGCTTTACCCACTACAATAAATCTTGCGATGTGTCGGCGGGGTCACGTCGTAAGTGACGCACATCCGGTATCGTAAGGTACATTGCAGTGTGTAACAGCTACGTGCAATTCCGAATGAACGGTATAACGTTCATCGCACGCACGTCGTTCATTCCTCATGAATTGAACGTCAGGTTGTTCATCGTACCCGGGTAGCACAGATCACAGTGTGTGACACCCCGGGAACGATGAACAGATCTTACCTGCGTCCTGTGGCTCCCGGCCAGCAATGCGGAAGGAAGGAGGTGGGTTGGATGTTTACGTCCCGCTCATCTCCGCCCCTCCGCTTCTATTGGCCGGCTGCTGTGTGACGTCGATGTGACGCCGAACGTCCTTCCCACTCCAGGAAGTGGCCGTTCGCCGCCCACATCGAGGTCGTATGGACGGGTAAGTACGTGTGACGGGGTTAATCATTTGTGCGGCACATTCAACAAAATTGAACATGCCGCACATACGATGGGGGCGGTTACGATCGCATACGATATCGTATGCAGAATCGTAACATGCAAGCAGGCTTTACTAATTATATAAGTATTACAGGTTCTTCTCCATCCCCACAGATTGCACAGATCTACTATTGACAAGATACCAGTTGATAGAGGACCATGTGACCAGATCTGTCTAAGACCTCGTCCAATCAGAAAACACTGCACATGAAAGCTGTTTTTTAATTGGATGAGCTTTTTGCACAGATCTGATCACATGTTCCTCTATCAACTGGCATTTTGTGAATAGTAGATCTCTGCAGTGTATGGCGATGGATGAGAACATGTACTTGTATATTAGTAAGCAGGGGATGAACGATTGTGGTCTCAGGGGTTACGACCTTGATCGGGCCCGGGGGTTCAGGGGATCCAGGGCTGCTATCAGGGCAATGCAACCATGGCTGGTGTATGGGGCCCAGGAAAGAGCTTTATGAAGCTACAGGCCGGGCCCCCCTCTTCATCAAGCCCCAGTCATAGCCACAGCAGAGGGGCCTGGCCGTGTCGCTTCCGTCACATGGCTAATTTGCATGCAAAGCCCTGTGGCTGAAGCAAGGTCAGTGGAGCAGAGTAGAGTGCTGGTGCATCATCCTGCAGCCCAGTATGCAGCAGCGTGATGAGGTCATCACTATGCAACCTTATCACACTGCTGCAGGCAAGCAGAGCCACGGAGGTGGCGAGGACGCAGCATTCGCTGAAGATCGCCGGGTGTGATGGGGGGGCCTGTTGATTCTAGTCCCTGCCTTGCTTCAGATGTATGTGTGTTGGAGGGTGCACATCCAGCTGAAATGCATTATGGCTCAGTGAAGATGCCCTGCGACATGGCAGCCGGTGAAGTCGAGGAACATTTTTTTGCCTTTTTTCTTTTTGCGGCAAACAAATATACTAGGTGGGGGACATATATTCAAGAAGAAGGATCTCTACCAGGAAGGGGACAAAAATCAGTATGGGGAAATATTTACCAGAATGTGCCCAGGAGGGACCCAGGATAGGGACATATATACTAGGAAGGGGACAAATAAACCAGGATGGGGACATATATACCAGGAGGAGGACATATATACCAGGAAGGGGACAAAAACCAGAATGTGGACATATATACCAGAATGTGCCTAGGAGAGGGTTATACATACCAGAATGTGCCCAGGATGGGACATACTGTATATACCAGCATGGGGCAAATAAACCAGGATGGGGACATATCTACCAGGATTGGCACAGGAGGGAGACATATATACAAGGAGGGGGACATGAATACCAGGGAGGGCCCAGGATGGAGACATATATACAAAGATGGGGCCCAGGGGAAGAACATATATACAATGATGGGGGACAGTATATACCAGGATGGGAGACAGTATATAACAGGATGGGGATCTTATATACCAGGATGTGGGACATGTATTCCAGGATGAGGAACAAATATTCCAGGATGAGGAATATATATATACCAGGATTGGGGGACATATTTACCAGGAAGTAGCCTAGGATGTGGGACATTTACCAGGATGGGGGACATATTTCCCTGGAATTACTACAAAATGGGGGGGGGGAGTGCAACTTGAATATCTTTATAGATTTTAGAACTCTTAATATATACATATATGTACATACATCTGACAAACATGCAGGGATGGGGGGTAGGTCCAAATTTTGGCAGGTCCAAATTTTGCACTGGGGCCCATCAAACTCTAGTTACGCCACTCTTAATAAGTGCTACATTTGTTAAAATAAAGTGGTTTATTTCTTTAGGAACACGGGGCAAAGAAGAAACTGAGTTAATCTTCATTCACAGATGGAAAGTGTAACAAAAAGTGAAATTAATGAAACTGTGATTTTCCCTTGTAGGCAATACTGTAGCTGTAATCTGTGTGGGAGAGATAGAGGGTCCGGGGACGGCTATTGTACAATAAAACAGAACTGTATAATGCATTACCATAACCTGTGACTCCTTGTTATTCTTTATTCTATGAAATTTGCATTTGCAAATCATCTTTAATAATGTTTCTGCTGTTATTCCATAATATATAGCAAGAATGTTGTTCAGCCAAATGGAAAGGAACAATGCCGCTGTGACATTGTCACCGAAAATGCTGCAGAAATGTGTTGTCCAATTAGAGGAGTGCTTCTTAATATATTCTCTAAACGAGCTCCCTTCACTTTCAGCCCATGGTAATTTTTTTCCAGAGGGAATAATTTATTTTTAATCAGTTTAGCATGTAAAATAGAAGTTGTCCGCCGCTGCAGTCATAGCAACACATTGTTGAATCATTTGGTAGCGAGACGGTTAATTACTTCTATCATTCTTAATGTTCTTATGCCACGAAAAATAATATATTTTCCCTTGTGTCATGGACTCCTCTGATTTGTGCATAAGATACAAAGTTAAAGCACATATCCAGTTAGTGGATGAAAGTTTTTTTTAGACAAATGCCTCAGGGTACACTAATTCCATGTTTTAGCATTTTATTATTGCTGTTTCTACCGGACCGTGCCCTTTCCCTGAATAATAAGAAAAAATATCAAAAGAATGGTTTGCATTGCTGGATTCCAAGTATCAGGGGTTATTATAGTTACATCTAAATCAGGGGTGCACAAGAGGTGCAAAAGGCATTACACCAGAAAAGACCAAGGGGTGCAAAAGTGTCTGCATCAGAAGTGAACAAGGGGAGCACAAGTGTCTGCATCAGAAGTGAATAAGGGGGGCACAAGGGACTGCATCAGAAGTGAACAAGGGGAGCACAAGGGACTGCATCAGAAGTGAATAAGGGGGGCACAAGTGTCTGCATCAGAAGTGAATAAGGGGGGCACAAGTGTCTGCATCAGAAGTGAATAAGGGGAGCACAAGTGTCTGCATCAGAAGTGAATAAGGGGGGCACAAGGGACTGGATCAGAAGTGAACAAGGGGGGCACAAGGGACTGCATCAGAAATGAACAGGGGGTGCACAAGGGACTGCATCAGAAGTGAACAAGGGGGGCACAAGGGACTGCATCAGAAGTGAACAAGGGGTGCACATGGGACTGCATCAGAAGTGAACAAGGGGTTGACAAGGG
>NC_134359.1:51640496-51777996 GCF_048569485.1 Anomaloglossus baeobatrachus
CGACTTCAAAATGGCTACCCATCTTGAAAAGTTTCCCACCTCCCATATACTAATGAGCCACAAACAGGAAGTGGATATCACCAACCATTCCCTATTTATTTACTTGTGTCCATATAAATAGATATTATAGATCACTCTATATAATACATGCGTTTGCCTCTTTGTACTGAATTACTGAAATAAGTTATCTTTTTGATGATATTCAAATTTATTGAGATGCACTTGTACTGGTAGGGACCTTAGCTTGTGAGCCCCAATGGGGACAGTGTTGCTGTGTATGTAAAGCGATAAGAAATTAATAGCGCTATATAAGTGAATAAATATTATTAATATTATTATTATTATTATTATTAATAAATGATTAGACTACAAAAGGTTGGTTGTAGTCTGTAACCATGGCAAACCATTGTTCTGGACAGGAGCTGTAGACCTAAATCGATCATATGCCTTTAGTTATGCTTTTTTCAAGATTGCGTTACTTAGAATTTCAGATGCCTTGATACAATGAAAAAGGATAAACTCCAAAGGTGGTCATAGGTGAAGAATTTTTTTAACAATGCAGCCTTTATTTATTTTCATTTTTTAATTTAAAGATTATAAAAAGCCCAGTGATGGATAAGTATGGATTTTTTTTCGGTATCTTAGTACAGTAAATCCCATCTCTGTGGGTCTGAATTGTCCTTTCAGAAAGAGCTTCTTGCCTTTGAACCAGCACAATTGATCTACAGTAATTTATTCATATATATATCTATCTTGTAGAGAATTGCACAATTCAATTTTTATAAATTCTTGGAGATTTTCCATAGTGTATCAAGGTTCATCTCTCGGAGTTTAGAATCGGCAGATCTTTCATGTTCATTTTCTCCGTTCTCTAGCCAGGCACTGTCATACGACATGTATTACTCTTTAAAATGAGGATAATAACAGTCTGTTCGGCGCGGCTGCTCAGTGAGTCACGCCGCTCGGTTGTTAGAGATGTAGCTGAAAGCTTGTTCTCCAACCCATTGCCACTTTTGCATTTCTGAAATGTGCCATTTGATAGCTCCGTGCCTTTTGTTTAATAAGGAGCAACACGATGTGTGAAGGTTTAATATGTACCTTTCGGGTCATTCATAAACAAGTCATTTGTTAGTAGTCGCCTGATACAAGGCTCAGCTTTATAGCTTTTTACTGTAGGTAAAAAGACTGGTTCTATTAAACAATTTTAAAACTTGTTACCCTTTTGTTGCTACTGGTGAATTGATAGCTCAAAAGAACCAACAGTCTTTTCTTCCTTTTTGCTCTTTTCCTTTCTTTCCTGTTGGTTTTATTATGTATTCTTTTAGGCTTTTTAGGCTTGTAGGAAACTGCCTTCATTTTCTACATATCGCATTACCTAGATATATATACTCTCTCTTTCCTTTTGGCTATTTTGTACCTTTTTTTTCTTGAAAAATACTTAAAGTGTTTTTCAAAGTTCTTGATAAAATTTTCCAAGGTGTGAAATGTAATAAAATTATAAGAGAATGCATTATCACCAGTTATTGCCTTCTGCCATTCTGGTGCAGCCAGTCTGGACCTCCCTGTCACTTAGCTGCAGCAATGGTGAGGTGTCTACATGTGATAGCTGCAGCTATCACATTGGTCTAGACCAGGGGTGGGGAACCTCCGGCCCGCAGGACATATGCGGCCCATGATGATCTTTCCTGCGGCCCCTGGGCAGATACCCAGGGACAGCAGTGCTCAGGCGGCAGCCATGTCTTGCTGGCTGCTGGCCCTTTAAACCTCGCACACAATACACGCCCACCAACCTGGAAGTAGCCCATACATTCTAGGCTCAACCATGCATACACTGGAGGACAGGCTCCCACTCCGTGCCTCGTTCCCGGGATCTCGGCACCTTTATCATCAGGGCACTTCCATTCATTCGGTGCCAGTTATAATTCTGCTCTGCAGTCTGCCAATGGTCCATTGTGAGTTCTGATCCTGCATCCCGTCCTATTTACATTCGTCCTCCCTGCCTCCGGTCCTGACCGTGTCCACTCCCCCACCTCCTGCCCTGCCTGTGTACGTTCTCCACGCCTTCCATCCTGACCACCTCTGTTCCTCTCTGACTCACATCCTCCCTCCTCTGTTGTTCCGTCCTCCTGTTACCTGCTCTCCCGACTCCCGTCTTCGGCTTGTCTATTTACTCTGGTTTCCATGCCCCCCAGATCTTTGACATTCCCTCTCGGTTCTTGACTCGACTTTCCCTGAATTCTCTCCCCATTTTACCCTTAGGACCTTGTAGACATCCTGGTTCTGTCCCGTATGCCCATCTACTTCTTCCGCTTGGGGGACTTGAACCCTCTAGTGGAGGACTGCTGTCAGCACTCTCCTGGTGCTCTGGCTCCCCCTGCTGGTTTGTTAAGTCTAGTGCCATCTATTGGGGAATCCCTAACTGGCACTCTCCTGCTGGTTCATTACATTACCCTGGTACTAACCCTTATTGTTTATATGACTAGTAAATATATTATATTAGAAATCCCAGATGACGTATTTGTTAAATAGCGAAACGCGTTGGTGGGATCATGTTGCAAATAAATTTAATGAATGTGGATCTTTTTGGTGCTTTTTCCAAACCCTCAATCAATGTAGGAGAAAGTGTGTAACCAAATAACAGCATAATGGTCGACACATGCTTTAATACACATTATAAATTAATCAATATTTGCCACAATATTTGAGCAAGTAGAGTAAGGAACAAAAAGGAAAACTGCACATACTTAAAGGGAATCTGTAAGCAGATTTTTGCTATGTAATCTGAAGACAGCGTGCTGCAAGGGTTAACACGTATAATTCAGGGATGCCAGACTTGTCAAGGTCCGATCTGTTATTTTGGGTGCTTGTCTAAGCAGCAGGACCATTATCATTGCTGGACTACAAAGTCACATGCATGCCAGTCTGACATGCCTCCTGTGATTGACACCCCACTGTCAATGAACAATCTCTATAGAGAGCCTGGTATGGGTAGGGACAGTTTTTTAAGCTCTGTTGTGTTGCCAAATCTGACAATTCTGATTGTGTCAGAATGGCTGCATCCAGTAATCTAAAGCCTGCTTTACACGTTGCAATTTCGCATACGATATCGTATGCGATTTGCAACGCCCCCATCGTATGTGTGGCACGTTCAATTTGTTGAACCTGCCGCACAAACGATTAACCCCCGTCACACGTACTTACCTTCCATACGACCTCGATGTGGGCGGCGAACGTCTACTTCCTGGAGTGGGAGGGACGTTCGACGTCACATCGACGTCATGCGGCAGGCAGCCAATAGAAGTGGAGGGGCGGAGCTGAGCGGGACGTAAACATCCCGCTCACCTCCTTCCTTCCGCATTGTGGGCCGGGAGCCGCAGGACGCAGGTAAGATCTGTTCATCGTTCCCGGGGTGTCACACACTGCAAAGTGTGCTACCCCGGGTACGATGAACAATCTGACGTGCAATTCTAGAGAAAGGTACGATGTGTATGCGATGAACGTTATACCGTTCAATCGCAATCGCACGCACCTGTCACACACTGCAATGTACTTACAATGCCGGATGTGCGTCACTTACAACGTGACCCCGCCGACACATTGTAAGATACATTGCAGCGTGTAAAGCAGGCTTAAGTGATACATTGTTGGATTCAGGATCTCTTTGTCTGCATCTTGCTGTTCTCAGATGAAGTAGAAAAAACCTGCTGACAGATTCATTTTAAGGTGATTGGCCATTACCTTTCTTTAAATTTATTCTTCAAAATCTGATTGAAAAGGCTGCTTTAAACGCTGCGACATCGCTAGCGATCGCCCCCGATCGCCCCCGTCATTTGTGCATCACGGGCAAATCGCTACCCGTGGCGAACAATATCGCTAGGATGCGTCACACATACTTACCTTCCTAGCGGCGTCGCTGTGGCCAGCAAACAACCTCTTTTTTAAGGGGGCGGTTCATGCGGCATCACAACGACGTCAATCAGCGGGCCACCAATAGAAGCGGAGGGGCAGAGAGCAGCCGCATTCAGGTCACTCCCACCTCATTGCTGGAGGATGCAGGAACGCTGTTGTTTGTTGTTCCCGGGGTATCACACATAGCAATGTGTGCTGCCTCAGGAACGACGAACAACCTGCGTCCAACACGAGCAACGATATTTTGAGAATGAACGACGTGTCAACGACCAAGGATTTGGTGACTGTTTGGGATCGTTAGCGGTCGCTCGTGTCACACACAACAATGTTGCTAACGAGGATGTGCATCACGAATTCCGTGACCCCAGCATTATCTCGTTAGCGATGTTGTTGCGTGTAAAACGGCCCTTAGACTGGCTTTGTGAGGTGGATCCATGAAGCCACAGGTCCAAGTGGGCACATTTCATGGATATTGGTGCAGCAGGAAGGTGTGTGAGGAGCAAGGACTTGACAAATGAAGGAAATGTAGAGGTAGATCTATCTAAGGGGCTTCCCCTATCGGATGTTTTAAAGTATAAACAGTTGTTTATAATCCATGGAATGCAAATATTGAAATCAAAACTTAAAAAGAGTAAATAGATTATATGGTAACAAGGTTGGGTCGGGAGGTTAAAATATTGTAACAAATGCTATCATTTGTTTAGAGGATTGATGTTCCTGATTTATGGTCATAGAATCATAGAATGGTAGAGTTGGAAGGGACCTCCAGGGCCATCGGGTCCAACCCCTGTAAGTGGAGCCGGTCACGTTCTAGCATTGATTTTGAAGCCTTCCATCAAAAGTTAGATCTCTTTATTATAGGAGCAAATATACGGTAAATATAATTTATTTTGCAACTTCCATTCTAGTTTGTCTACGAGGAGTGAAATGAGTTAATACATTTGTTTCACATCCCAATGCTGTGCAAAACAGAAACATTTAGAAATTGAGTGACTTATGATTATGAGCAGAACATTTGGTTTCTTACTGCTGTAGTTTGGTAACGCTTGAGAAAATTGGATGAGAACAAAAATGTTCTTCACAGCACCTAACGGCTTTAGATGTGTCAAGAGCTATTGCATGTGGCAAAACAAGAAGTGCAGTCTGCAAATGTGAATTTCTTATTTTGAAAATACCCACTCAATAATTCCCTTTTGTAACCGTCACTATACAAATGAGCAATGTGCCTAGAAGGCCATGATCTCAATGTGTGAGTTGCTCCACCGCCTCCGCAAGTACTACAGAGAGCATTACAAGCGATTACAGAAATGTCATATCTACTAAATTCAAGTAACGTCAGAGGCAATGCTCTTTTTTGTACAAGCTAAGACTTTGATTTTTTATAGCCTTAACCCCTTTACCACCCTGCCTGTTTTCTCCTTCATGACCCAGTCAATTTTTTCAATTCTGACTAGTGTTAATTTACGAGGTTGTAACTACGGAAATCTTCGATCCTGGTGATTCCAAGATTATTTTTTGTGACATATTGGACTTTATGTTAGTGGGAAATGTATGACCACATTATTTGCCTTTATTTGTAATAAAATATAGAAAATGTTCACAATTTTCAAACTTTGAAATTTTATACCCTTATAGGGAACCTGTTAGGTGCAATATGCACCCAGAGTCACAAGCAGTTCTGGGTGTATATTGCTAATCCCTGCCTAACCGTTCCTGTATCTAGTTGCATAGATAAAGAGATCTTTAGAGAAAGTATTTCTAAAGATCCTTTATATTATGCTAATAAGGCCAGGAACTAGTCGCAAGGGGGTTACTTCCCCTGGCTAGACAGCATGTAAGTACGCCCGTGTGGGCTACTGAATGTGCAGCATCAGAGGATAGTCGCACTCACCTCTCTGCTGCCATCGCGTCCAAGTCCTGCTTTCGGCTCAGTGCGCATGATCCCGGACTTTCTGTCATGTGCACTATGAAGCCGGGTGTACGAGTCCTGGCTTCAAACCCATGTAGTGCGTATGACTGAAAGTCCGGGATGACGTGCACTGAGTCAAAATCAGGACTCAGACACGATGGCAAGGTGTGAGCCCCACAGGGGTGTACTAACATGCTAAGGGGGCCGACTAGACAGGGGAAGTAACACCCTTGAGACTAGTCCCTGGCCTCATTAGCATATCAGAAAGGATCTTTAGAAATCCTTTTTCTAAAGATCTCTTTATCTATGCTACTGTATACAGGGACGGTTAGGCAGGAATTAGTAATATGCACCCAGAACTGCTCGTGGTTTTGGGTGCATATTCACCTGAGAGGTTCCCTTTAAGCCAGAAAGATAGATCACACAAAATAGTTCATTAATAACATTTCTACTTTACACCAGCGCAATTTTTGAAACATCTTTTTTTGTTAGGAAGTTAAAAGGCTTGAAAGTTTATTAGCGATTTCTTATTTTTTCAGCAAAATTTACAAAACCATTTTTATTAGCGACCACATCACATTTGAAGTGACTTTGAGAGGCCTAAGTAACAGAAAATACCCCAAACTGACACCATTCTAAAAACTGCACCCCTCAAAGTACTCAAAATCACACCCAAGAATTTTATTAACCCTTTCGGTGCTTCACAGCAACTAAAGCAATGTGGAAGGAAAAAATTAAAAATTGACCTTTTCCTACAAAAATGCTACTTTAGCCCCAAATTTAGCATATTTACGAGGGGACAAGAGAAAATACACTATAGAAATTGTTGTGCAATTTCTCCTCAGTATGCCGATACCCCATATGTGGTGCAAATCTACTGTTTGGGCGTACACAAGGCCTCGAAAGGGAAAGAGTGCCATTTGAATTTTAGAGTGCAAAATTGGCTAGAATAGATAACAGATGACATGTTGCCTTTGGAGAGCCCCTGAGGTGCACAAACAGTGGATCTCCCCCACAGATGATGCCATATTAGAAACTAGACCCCTAAAGGAATTTATGTAGATGTTTACTGAGCACCTTGAACCCTCAGGTGCTTCACAGAATTTTAGAACATTGAGCTGTGAAAATGAAAAAAATACAATTTTACCACAAAAATGTTGCTTTTATCCCAAATCTTTTATATTTACAAGGGTAAAGCCCGCTACACACGCTTCAATATATCTCACAATCCGTCGTTGGGGTCAAGTTGTAAGTGACGCACATCCGGCATCGTTCGTGACGTGTTTGCGTGTGAAACCTACATGCGATCGATATTGAACGAAAATACAGTGATCGCATACACGTCGTTTATTCCTCATACATTGGACGTTTGGTAGTACGAAACTAGTCAATTGTAACGTGTGACATCCCTCATACGATTTTGGTGTCTGATGCTATGTGCGCAGGTGTGCGCTCTGCACCGCAGCTTAAAAAAGGTCTGCTTCAGAGCGCAGCTGAAAAGCTGCGTTCTGAAGCGCCTCACAATGTCTGTCATTCACTAATCTCTGTCAGTCGGTCACTATGTCTGTCCCTCACTCTCTGTCCATGTTAGTCTATCCCCCTCTCTCATATACTCACCGATCCCCGATCCCCGGCGCTGCACGGCGTTCACACTGCTGCGGCGGCTTTTACTATTTTGAAAAAGCCGACCGCTCATTAAACAATCTCATATTCCCTGCTTTCCCCGCCCACAGGCGCCTATGATTGGTTGCAGTGAGACACGCCCCCACGCTGATTGACAGCTGTCACACTGCAACCAATCACAGCAGCCAGTGGGCGGGTCTATACTATGCAGTGAAATAAATAATTAAATAATTTAAAAAAAACGGCGTGCGGTCCCCCCAATGTTAATACCAGCCAGATAAAGCCATATGGCTGAAGGCTGGTATTCTCAGGATGGGGAGCTCCACGTTATGGGGAGCCCCCCAGCCTTACAATATCAGCCAACAGCCGCCCAGAATTGCCGCATACATTATATGCGACAGTTCTGGGACTGTACCCGGCTCTTCCCGATTTGCCCTGGTGCGTTGGCAAATCAGGGTAATAAGGAGTTATTGGCAGCCCATAGCTGCCAATAAGTCCTAGATTAATCATGTCAGGCGTCTATGAGACACCCTCCATGATTAATCTGTAAATTACAGTAAATAAACACACACCCGAAAAAATCCTTTATTAGAAATAAAAAACACAAACATATACCCTGGTTCACCACTTTAATCAGCCCCAAAAAGCCCTCCATGTCCGGCGTAATCCAGGATGCTCCAGCGTCGCTTCCAGCGCTGCTGCATGGAGGTGACCGGAGCTGCAGAAGACACCGCCGCTCCGGTCACCTCCACGCAGGTAATGAAAACAGCCGTGCGATCAGCTGCTGTCACTGAGGTTACCCGCTGTCACTGGATCCAGCGGTGGCCGCGGGTAACCTCAGTGACAGCTCAGCTGATCGCGCTACTCACCGCCGCTCCTATCACCTCCACGCAGCAACTGAGGTGAGTTGCGCGATCACCTGAGCTGTCACTGAGGTTACCCGCGGCCACCGCTGGATCCAGTGACAGCGGGTAACCTCAGTGACAGCAGCTGATCGCGCGGCTGTTTTTATTACCTGCGTGGAGGTGACCGGAGCGGCTGTGTCTGCTGCAGCTCCGGTCACCTCCATGCAGCAGCGCTGGAAGCGACGCTGGAGCATCCTGGATTACGCCGGACATGGAGGGCTTTTTGGGGCTGATTAAAGTGGTGAACCAGGGTATATGTTTGTGTTTTTTATTTCTAATAAAGGATTTTTTCGTGTGTGTGTGTTTATTTACTGTATTTTACAGATTAATCATGGAAGGTGTCTCATAGACGCCTGACATGATTAATCTAGGACTTATTGGCAGCTATGGGCTGCCATTAACTCCTTATTACCCCGATTTGCCAACGCACCAGGGCAAATCGGGAAGAGCCGGGTACAGTCCCAGAACTGTCGCATATAATGTATGCGGCAATTCTGGGCGGCTGTTGGCTGATATTGTTAGGCTGCGGGGCTCCCCATAACGTGGAGCTCCCCATCCTGAGAATACCAGCCTTCAGCCGTATGGCTTTATCTGGCTGGTTTTAAAATTGGGGGGAACCGCACGCCGTTTTTTTTAATTATTTAATTATTTATTTCACTACACAGTATAGACACGCCCACCGGCTGCTGTGATTGGGTGCAGTGTGACACCTGTCACTCAGAGTGGGGGCGTGTCTCACTGTAACCAATCATAGGCGCCGGTGGGCGGGGAAAGCAGGGAATACGAAATTGTTTAATGGGCAGCCAGCTTTTTCAAAACAGTAAAAGCCGCCGGAGCAGTGTGAACGCCGTGCAGTGCCGGGGATCGGGGATCGGAGAGTATGAGAGAGGGCTGCTAACTTCAGTAACTTAGGAGATTAGCGGTCACCGGTGAGTCCTTCACTGGTGACCGCTAATCAGGGCGCGACACAGACAGACCCGCAGCATGACCATGAAGTCGGGTGAAGTTCACCCGAGTTCATTCTGACAGTGCGGCTCTGTCTGTGTCTGCTGTCATCTGCCATTCAGCTCTGCTACATGGCTGTCTGTGTCTGCTGTTAGCGGCCATGTAGCAGAGCTGAATGGCAGATGACATAGTAAAAACACATCCCTACACATTACACACGCTTGGCAAGTCAATAAATAAAAAAAAAAAAAAAGGTGCCCAATGCATACGTCACAGAACACATGATCTAAAGGATCGCACACAAAATTGACCAATTTAACATAGACTACTAACGCTCGTGTGACAGCAAATGAACGACCAACGTGAAATCTCATAAGATCCCGTATGCAACCTGGGCGTGTCACATCGCAAATGCGATTGTACAACTAATTGCAACGTGTAAAGTGGGCTTAACAGGAGAAAATTCACCATAAAATGTGTTGTGCAATTTCTTCTGAGTATGCCGATACCCCCTATGTGGTGGAAATCTACTGTTTGGGTGCACAGCAGGGCTTGGAAGGTATAGAGTGCTATTTCAATTTTAGAGCTTAAAATTGTCTGGAATAGATAGCGGACGTCATGTTGCGTTTGGAAAGCCCCTGGGGTGCCTAAACAATGGAACTTCCCCACAATTTACTTCATTTTGGAAACTAGACCTCTTAAGAAATTAATCTAGATGTTTGGTGAGAACCTTAACCCCCCCTCCCCCGGTGCTTCACAGAATTTTATAATGTTGAGTCGTGAAAAAGAAAAAAATACACTTTTAACCACAAAAATGTTGCTTTAACCCCAAATTTTTCAAATTCACAAAGGTAGCAGGAGAAAATGCACTGTACAGTTTTTTTGTGCAGTTTCTCCTGAGTATGTTAATACCCAGTATGTGGTCAAAAAATACTTTTGAGGCACAGTGCAAAGTGAAGAAGGGAAGGAGCACCATATTTGAGTTCAGATTTAGGGGGAATGGTTTGTGGGTGTAATGTTACATTGGCATAGCCCCAGAGCTGCCATAACAGCAGAAACCCCCACACGTAACCCCATTTTACAAACTGCACCCTCAATAAATTGAGCACTTACATTGGGGTTCCCATCTACTACCACATCATTAATTTCTTGTCACGGATGTGTCTGGACCTTCAGGTGCTTCTGCTGGTCAGGTGCAGAAGGGCCCGGCGATCGTCCAGACGTTAATGCATGCTGTCCCTTTAAGGGCTTGATTTAGGTTTTTTTCTGTTTCCTTGCCAGGTTGGAGGAGCCTTTTCTCTAGCTGGTAATCAAGGTCCTTTAAAATTTGGGGCCTCTCACTCCTCCAGTGCGGGTTATACTTTTCACTTGATGAAGTTGCTTGCTCAGGAGGGCATGTGGCTTCAAATTACTGTTGCTGTATATTCTGAAGATTCCCTCTCAATATAAGTTGTGTTTTTTCCTTGTTGTGGCTTCAGACTACTGTTGCTGTACATTCTAAAGATTCCCTCTCAGGATAAGTTATTGTTTTTCCTTTTTCCCCTTGTTTGCTGTTTATTTTTGTGTTTACTTTTCCCTCAGTGGATTAGTGGGTGGTGGGATTTAGTCCTAGGGTCTGGCTAGGAGACAGGGTTACGTTGGCGGGCCACACCTAACCGTTATAGGTACCTAGGTACCTGTGGTTTGAGGGCAAGCGCAGGGCCCCCCAGAGTCAGGGTCAGCACAGGAGCCCCTGGTTACCCCCCTCTTTGTGTTTCAACCCTTATTCCCAGGAGTCCACTTGCTGGGTGTGTCTCCCCACACCCAGCGTGACATATAGGATCAAGATCCCTGAGAACTGAATCTACCCTGACAGTATCCCTGGTTCCTTTTTTAGTTAGTGCAATGTCATCTTTGTGGTGTGACACACCTGTAATGATGAAAAGAAGAGCCGTGGATGAAAGCAAACAGGCGATTCACAGGACTCTTGGAGATGACTGATCTGGCCATCATACCGGGTCCTACAAATTGATTTGCACCATCTCTAATTTTTCATCTTGGTAAGGCCTCATGCACATGGGAGCATTGCAGGTTGGTATACATACATAGTTATATGGAGCTGTAATATGGTAATGGACCCCATACAAATCTGTAGGAGCCTACTATGTTTCTATTTGCTTCCAATTTCAAACAAGTTACATAAAATGTCTTCATCTTAAATTAATTTTATTTAGAAAAAATATCTTACCCCGAGAATAAAATATCTCCATAACAGGTCTCCGTATAGGCTCTATGCACATGGCACATGTTGTTTGCAAGTATTACACATTAACAAAATGGTAGATTTTCTACAAGAGCTACAAAGAATTAAGTTGGTGTGATTTATTAATATTTATGATATCTGTTTAATACTTTGATGATAAGGATTGCTGGCATTTATTTTATCTAGACACTACTGAAAGTCTGGGAGTTGCATCGCACTTAACATCGCCCTTGAGACATTTTTTGCTAGTTACTGGAATTGGAAAATTTCTTATTATTAAGAAATTGCTTTAACGGGTTATTCCCAACAGCCTTCCATGGCTGAGACGAGACTAACCACTTATAGGTTCTGGTCACCAGAGGCAAAATTATGAAAGCTGCTAAACTAGACTGCGGACCTCCAACAGAAAGGAATCAGAGTTATGGAAATAATATAGCACAGTAATTTACCCTGTCCCGCAATTCATAAGTTATGCCAGCATTTTGTTAGGCATTTTGCTAGGCTTTTTCCATAACCAATCATTGTCTCTACTGGGGCTCACAATCTAAATTTCCTATCAAAGTCTCTTGGGTGTGTGCCGGAAACCCATGCAACCAAACTCCTTCCAGATGTTGTACTTGCTGAGATTTGAATCCAGGTCATCAGTGCTACAAGGCCATCATGCTGCCCTATAAATAATGGAGCACAGTTGCACTTGGCTGTAGAGATGAACCATCGATCCGCGGAAGACAAAGACAATGTTACAGATTATAACACCGGTACAACGGTGGTTAGTACCAGGGCCATCACAAATCAACAGTTCCCTGTGGAGCACAGTTTGTATGGCAGAGACATTTTCCATCTCAAGAGTCACTGGTTAAGTGTTTCCTGTTGAGTGTAAGCTTTTATGGCCAGTGGGGTTCTCTCTCTCTCTGGTAGACTGTAAGCTCTTATGGTCAGTGGGGTCCTCTCTCTTTATCACTCGCCTGTAAAGTGTAAGCTCTTATGATCAGCGGTGTTCTCTCTCTCCCCCTCTCACGCTTTCTTTCTCCTGTAAAGTGAAAGCTCAATGGTCAGTACGGAGAGTCATTGGCTAAGTCATTCTCATACAGTTCAAGATGATATGGTCAGCAGGGTCTTCTCTCTTTTCTCTTGAATGTAAAGTGTAAGCTATAATAGTTAATGGTGTCATCTCTCTGTCTCCCCTATGATCTTCAGGGTCCTCTCTCTTTTCCTTGGAGTGTACTCTCTTACAATCAGCATTGTCCTCTCTCTCTCCTGTAGAGTGTAAGCTCTTGTGGTCAGTATTGTCCTTTCTCTCTCCTGTAGAGTGTAAGCTTTGACGATCTGTGGGGGCCTCGCTCTGTTCTGTAGAGTGCAAGCTCTTATGATCTGCGGGGTCCTCTATCTTTTCTGTAGAGTGTAAGCTTTTATGGTAAGCCAGGTCTCTCTTTTCTGTAGCATGTAAGCTTTTACGATCTATAGGGTCCTCTCTCTTTTCTGTAGAGTGTAAGCTCTTAAGATCTGCGGGGTCCTCTCTCTTTTCTATACAGTGTAAGCTCCTATGCTCTGTGTGGTCTTCTCTCTTTTCTGTAGAGTGTAAGCTTTTATGGTAAGCCAGGTCTGTCTTTTCTGTAGCGTGTAAGCTTTTAAGATCTACGGGGTCCTCTCTCTTTTCTGTAGAGTGTATGCTCCTAAAATCTGCAGAGTTCCTTCTCTTGTCTGTATCGTGTAAGCTCTTAAGATCTACGGGGTCCTCTCTCTTTTCTGTAGCGTGTAAGCTCTTAAGATCTACGGGGTCCTCTCTCTTTTCTGTAGAGTATATGCTCCTAAAATCTGCAGGGTCCCTTCTCTTGTCTGTAGCGTGTAAGCTCTTAAGATCTACGGGGTCCTCTCTCTTTTCTGTAGCGTGTAAGCTCTTAAGATCTACGGGGTCCTCTCTCTTTTCTGTAGAGTATATGCTCCTAAAATCTGCAGGGTCCCTTCTCTTGTCTGTAGCGTGTAAGCTCTTAAGATCTACGGGGTCTTCTCTCTTTTCTGTAGTGTGTAAGCTCTTAAGATCTATGGGGTTCCCTCTCTTTTCTGTAGTGTGTAAGCTCTTATGGTAAGCCAGGTCTTTTCTCTTTTCTGTAGAGTGTAAGCTCTTAAGATCTACGGGGTCTTCTCTCTTTTCTGCAGAGTGTAAGCTCATATGATCAGCATTGCCCTCTCTCTCTCCTGTAGAGTGTAAGCTCTTGTAGTCAGTATTGTCCTTTCTCTCTCCTGTAGAGTGTAAGCTTTGACGATCTGTGGGGTCCTGGCTGTGTTCTGTAGAGTGTAAGCTCTTATGATCTGCGGGGTCCTCTATTTTTTCTGTAGAGTGTAAGCTTTTATGGTAAGCCAGGTCTGTCTTTTCTGTAGCGTGTAAGCTTTTAAGATCTACGGGGTCCTCTATCTTTTCTGTAGAGTATATGCTCCTAAAATCTGCAGGGTCCCTTCTCTTGTCTGTAGCGTGTAAGCTCTTAAGATCTACGGGGTCCTCTCTCTTTTCTGTAGAGTGTAAGTTCTTATGGTAAGCCAGGTATCTCTTTTCTGTAGCATGTAAGCTCTTAAGATCTACGGGGTCCTCTCTCTTTTCTGTAGAGTGTATGCTCCTAAAATCTGCAGGGTCCCTTCTCTTGTCTGTAAAGTGTAAGCTCTTAAGATCTACGGGGTCCTCTCTCTTTTCTGTAGCGTGTAAGCTCTTAAGATCTACGGGGTCCTCTCTCTTTTCTGTAGAGTATATGCTCCTAAAATCTGCAGGGTCCCTTCTCTTGTCTGTAGCGTGTAAGCTCTTAAGATCTACGGGGTCCTCTCTCTTTTCTGTAGCGTGTAAGCTCTTAAGATCTACGGGGTCCTCTCTCTTTTCTGTAGAGTATATGCTCCTAAAATCTGCAGGGTCCCTTCTCTTGTCTGTAGCGTGTAAGCTCTTAAGATCTACGGGGTCTTCTCTCTTTTCTGTAGTGTGTAAGCTCTTAAGATCTATGGGGTTCCCTCTCTTTTCTGTAGTGTGTAAGCTCTTATGGTAAGCCAGGTCTTTTCTCTTTTCTGTAGAGTGTAAGCTCTTAAGATCTACGGGGTCTTCTCTCTTTTCTGCAGAGTGTAAGCTCATATGATCAGCATTGCCCTCTCTCTCTCCTGTAGAGTGTAAGCTCTTGTAGTCAGTATTGTCCTTTCTCTCTCCTGTAGAGTGTAAGCTTTGACGATCTGTGGGGTCCTGGCTGTGTTCTGTAGAGTGTAAGCTCTTATGATCTGCGGGGTCCTCTATTTTTTCTGTAGAGTGTAAGCTTTTATGGTAAGCCAGGTCTGTCTTTTCTGTAGCGTGTAAGCTTTTAAGATCTACGGGGTCCTCTATCTTTTCTGTAGAGTATATGCTCCTAAAATCTGCAGGGTCCCTTCTCTTGTCTGTAGCGTGTAAGCTCTTAAGATCTACGGGGTCCTCTCTCTTTTCTGTAGAGTGTAAGTTCTTATGGTAAGCCAGGTATCTCTTTTCTGTAGCATGTAAGCTCTTAAGATCTACGGGGTCCTCTCTCTTTTCTGTAGAGTGTATGCTCCTAAAATCTGCAGGGTCCCTTCTCTTGTCTGTAAAGTGTAAGCTCTTATGATCAGTGGTGTTCTCTCTCTCCCCCTCTCACGCGCTATTTCTCCTGTAGAGTGAAAGCTCAATAGTCAGTAGGGACTTCTCTCTTTCTCTGAAGAGTCAGTGGCTAAGTCTTTCTCATACAGTTCAAGATGATATGGTCAGCAGGGTCTTCTCTCTTTTCTCTTGAATGTAAAGTGTAAGCTATAATAGTTAATGGTGTCATCTCTCTGTCTCTCCTATGATCTTCAGGGTTCTCTCTCTTTTCCTTGGAGTGTAATCTCTTATGATCAGCATTGTCCTCTCTCTCTCCTGTAGAGTGTAAGCTCTTGTGGTCAGTATTGTCCTTTCTCTCTCCTGTAGAGTGTAAGCTTTGACGATCTGTGGGGTCCTGGCTCTGTTCTGTAGAGTGTAAGCTGTTATGATCTGCGGGGTCCTCTATTTTTTCTGTAGAGTGTAAGCTTTTATGGTAAGCCAGGTCTGTCTTTTCTGTAGCGTGTAAGCTTTTAAGATCTACGGGGTCCTCTCTCTTTTCTGTAGAGTGTATGCTCCTAAAATCTGCAGGGTCCCTTCTCTTGTCTGTAGCGTGTAAGCTCTTAAGATCTACGGGGTCCTCTCTCTTTTCTGTAGCGTGTAAGCTCTTAAGATCTACGGGGTCGTCTCTCTTTTCTGTAGAGTATATGCTCCTAAAATCTGCAGGGTCCCTTCTCTTGTCTGTAGCGTGTAAGCCATTAAGATCTACGGGTCCTCTCTCTTTACTGTAGTGTGTAAGCTCTTAAGATCTACGGGGTTCCCTCTCTTTTCTGTAGTGTGTAAGCTCTTAAGATCTACGGGGTCCTCTTTCTTTTCTGTAGAGTGTATGCTCCTAAAATCTGCAGGGTCCCTTCTCTTGTCTGTAGCGTGTAAGCTCTTAAGATCTACGGGGTCCTCTCTCTTTTCTGTAGTGTGTAAGCTCTTAAGATCTACGGGGTTCCCTCTCTTTTCTGTAGTGTGTAAGCTCTTAATATCTACGGGGTCCTCTCTCTTTTCTGTAGCGTGTAAGCTCTTAAGATCTACGGGGTCCTCTCTCTTTTCTGTAGAGTATATGCTCCTAAAATCTGCAGGGTCCCTTCTCTTGTCTGTAGCGTGTAAGCTCTTAAGATCTACGGGGTCCTCTCTCTTTTCTGTAGTGTGTAAGCTCTTAAGATCTACGGGGTTCCCTCTCTTTTCTGTAGTGTGTAAGCTCTTAAGATCTACGGGGTCCTCTCTCTTTTCTGTAGTGTGTAACCTCTTAAGATCTACGGGGTCCTCTCTCTTTTCTGTAAAGTGTATGCTCCTAAAATCTGCAGGGTTCCTTCTCTTGTCTGTAGCGTGTAAGCTCTTAAGATCTACGGGGTCCTCTCTCTTTTCTGTAGCGTGTAAGCTCTTAAGATCTACGGGGTCCTCTCTCTTTTCTGTAGAGTATATGCTCCTAAAATCTGCAGGGTCCCTTCTCTTGTCTGTAGCGTGTAAGCTCTTAAGATCTACGGGGTCTTCTCTCTTTTCTGTACTGTGTAAGCTCTTAGGATCTACGGGGTTCCCTCTCTCTTCTGTAGTGTGTAAGCTCTTATGGTAAGCCAGGTCTTTTCTCTTTTCTGTAGAGTGTAAGCTCTTAAGATCTACGGGGTCTTCTCTCTTTTCTGCAGAGTGTAAGCTCGTATGATCAGCATTGCCCTCTCTCTCTCCTGTAGAGTGTAAGCTCTTGTGGTCAGTATTGTCCTTTCTCTCTCCTGTAGAGTGTAAGCTTTGACGATCTGTGGGGTCCTGGCTCTGTTCTGTAGAGTGTAAGCTGTTATGATCTGCGGGGTCCTCTATTTTTTCTGTAGAGTGTAAGCTTTTATGGTAAGCCAGGTCTGTCTTTTCTGTAGCGTGTAAGCTTTTAAGATCTACGGGGTCCTCTCTCTTTTCTGTAGAGTGTATGCTCCTAAAATCTGCAGGGTCCCTTCTCTTGTCTGTAGCGTGTAAGCTCTTAAGATCTACGGGGTCCTCTCTCTTTTCTGTAGCGTGTAAGCTCTTAAGATCTACGGGGTCGTCTCTCTTTTCTGTAGAGTATATGCTCCTAAAATCTGCAGGGTCCCTTCTCTTGTCTGTAGCGTGTAAGCCATTAAGATCTACGGGTCCTCTCTCTTTACTGTAGTGTGTAAGCTCTTAAGATCTACGGGGTTCCCTTTCTTTTCTGTAGTGTGTAAGCTCTTAAGATCTACGGGGTTCCCTCTCTTTTCTGTAGTGTGTAAGCTCTTAAGATCTACGGGGTCCTCTTTCTTTTCTGTAGAGTGTATGCTCCTAAAATCTGCAGGGTCCCTTCTCTTGTTTGTAGCGTGTAAGCTCTTAATATCTACGGGGTCCTCTCTCTTTTCTGTAGCGTGTAAGCTCTTAAGATCTACGGGGTCCTCTCTCTTTTCTGTAGTGTGTAACCTCTTAAGATCTACGGGGTCCTCTCTCTTTTCTGTAAAGTGTATGCTCCTAAAATCTGCAGGGTTCCTTCTCTTGTCTGTAGCGTGTAAGCTCTTAAGATCTACGGGGTCCTCTCTCTTTTCTGTAGCGTGTAAGCTCTTAAGATCTACGGGGTCCTCTCTCTTTTCTGTAGAGTATATGCTCCTAAAATCTGCAGGGTCCCTTCTCTTGTCTGTAGCGTGTAAGCTCTTAAGATCTACGGGGTCCTCTCTCTTTTCTGTAGTGTGTAAGCTCTTATGGTAAGCCAGGTCTTTTCTCTTTTCTGTAGAGTGTAAGCTCTTAAGATCTACGGGGTCTTCTCTCTTTTCTGCAGAGTGTAAGCTCGTATGATCAGCATTGCCCTCTCTCTCTCCTGTAGAGTGTAAGCTCTTGTGGTCAGTATTGTCCTTTCTCTCTCCTGTAGAGTGTAAGCTTTGACGATCTGTGGGGTCCTGGCTCTGTTCTGTAGAGTGTAAGCTGTTATGATCTGCGGGGTCCTCTATTTTTTCTGTAGAGTGTAAGCTTTTATGGTAAGCCAGGTCTGTCTTTTCTGTAGCGTGTAAGCTTTTAAGATCTACGGGGTCCTCTCTCTTTTCTGTAGAGTGTATGCTCCTAAAATCTGCAGGGTCCCTTCTCTTGTCTGTAGCGTGTAAGCTCTTAAGATCTACGGGGTCCTCTCTCTTTTTTGTAGTGTGTAAGCTCTTAAGATCTACGGGGTTCCCTCTCTTTTCTGTAGTGTGTAAGCTCTTATGGTAAGCCAGGTCTTTTCTCTTTTCTGTAGAGTGTAAGCTCATATGATCAGCATTGCCCTCTCTCTCTCTCCTGTAGATTGTAAGCTCTTGTAGTCAGTATTGTCTTTTCTCTCTCCTGTAGAGTGTAAGCTTTTAAGATCTGTGGGGTCCTCTCTCTTTTCTGTAGAATGTAAGTTCTTATGATCTGCAGGGTCCTATATCTTTTCTGTAGAGTGCAAGTTCTTATGATCTGCAGGGTGCTCTATCTTTTCTGTAGAGTGCAAGTTCTTATGATCTGCAGGGTCCTCTATCTTTTCTGTAGAGTGCAAGTTCTTATGATCTGCAGGGTGCTCTATCTTTTCTGTAGAGTGCACACTCTTATGGTAAGCGGGGTCTCTCTTTTCTGCAGCGTGTAAGCTCCTAAGATCTACGGGGTCCTCTCTCTTTTCTGTAGAGTGTAAGCTCTTATGGTAAGCCGGGTCCTCTCTCTTTTCTGTAGAGTGTAAGCTCTTATGGTAAGCCAGGTCCTCTCTCTTTTCTGTAGAGTGTAAGCTCCTAAGATCTGCAGGGTCCTTTCTCCTGTCTGTAGAGTGTAAGCTCTTAAGATCTACGGGGTCCTCTCTCTTTTCTGTAGCATGTAAGCTCCTAAGATCTGTGGGGTCCTCTGTCTTTTCTGTAGAGTATAAGCTCTTAAGATCTGTGGGGTCCTCTCTCTTTTCTATAGAGTGTAAGCTCTTGTGATCTGTGGGGTCCTCTCTTTTCTGTAGTGTAATCTCTTATGGTAAGACAGGTCTTCTCTCTTTCCTTACCCCCACTTGTATTTTCATAGCAATTAAAAGGTTTCCGGTATTGAGATTTGCGTGAATTTATTAGCTGCAAATTAAAATTTTGGGTAAAAATTGTCGGTCTGTTAATTTGAATTTCAAAAGTTCCACTCATCTTCACTTGGCTGTCTTTGTGAAATCCATCTCTGGTGCCTGAGTCCTAGAATTAGTTATAGCCATCTTTTCCATGAAAGGCTGACATGTGTATAGCCCTTTAAAATAAAGTAAACTTTTACTTTTTAGCATTTTGTATTTTTTTTCCCCAATTCTGTGCTTTGCTTATTAATATACGTCTCTATGACTTTGAAGTCTTGTTTTCTTCTACACGATTCCAAATTGTCTACATACCAATAGACTTGACAATAAGCGCTCTTCCAGAAGGAGGGAAAATATATCTCTCTTGGCATCGATAGCTACCTGGTAAGTCAATGTCCAATCCAATAAAGAGCCAAGAAACATGACAAGTAATATTAATCATCCTGGTGACATTCAACTTTGAGGGATATCTCTTGTCTAGTCTAGTTATGGCAATTAACCCTAGAACGCGGAAGCAATTCAATCTACCATAGAAAACAAATGACCTAGCAGGCCTGCGAGGCCCCAGGTATGTGTTCTAGGGTTAATGGACATTACCTTACACTGAGGCTAACTGTCACGGCAGGGACAAGAGGTTAAGCCAGCCATATAAAAGACAACACACTGGAAGGGGGAAGGAATACCTTATAGCTATGGAAAAGGGGTAGTGGTGACCCCTGACAACAATCCGCAGCTCACCCTCACTGCCCTCACCAACCCTATACAGGTTCCGCACTTGTCGCTGAGCTGGAATACCTGGGGCCATATTTCATCCTGGCAAATGGGCCCTAAGTAAGGTTAGAGGGTATGAGCTCTTCGTCAACACCACTAACACTAAAGAAAGACACTAGGTGACCAATACAGGGGAAACAACTGTAATCACCAGAGCCCTGGTAGATAGCAAATACAAACACCTATCTGAGCTGTAGCAACCACAGAAGTCTGGAGCAACAGAAGACGACGTCTCCACAGCTCAGTCAGGGACAAACTATAAACCACATCCAAAATATCCCCAGGTTGAGGTTTATAAAGGAAATCAGAGGCTGGCAATAGAGAGGAAAAACTGACAGTTTTCCTGGGTCATAGAGTCCGCTGCTGCAGAAACAGTGAATTGTTGGATAACAACATGTTGCCAATCTCTGGGATTTTCTAACACTCACTGCCACTGGATTGTCAGCCGGCCATGAGACCTCTGTAACAGGCCGTAATACATCCATGACACTAACCATAGGTGGAACTGGAAGAGAGCCAAATTTCATACTTTTATCCAAGGAGCATTACATATATGACTCTATAGGGTATCCAAAGCTCCAAAAACATACCTGACTGTAAAGTTTGTCAAACTCTAACGCTTCCTCCAGTGGACGTTGAAGGCAGCTGACATGATATACTTTAATTAAACCTCTATCTAAGAACTTTATAGCTCTGTATAACAAAATGCATGGTCAGTCACTATGAGGTAATTATGAAGTCAATCAGCACATAATTTTGAATATATATTAATTGAAAAAAATAATATTCAAGATTAATTTTAACTTAGGAAGGAGAATAATACTTTTAGTGACTTCAGTCATATTTCTTCTTGCGGTTGAATGAAAAGAGCATTAAATTGGATCAAAAAATAGCAGAAGCATTACATAAAGAACTGAAATAATATGAGATAACAAGGAAGGTAGTATAATCACCTCCTAATGTCAGGGACAGAAAATACCTTTATTAAAAGTAATATCAGAAGAAAAGCGTATTAAGGACTCCATATGGGATTTTAATGCTATTCTTATACATCTGTGTCACCTGAGCCTGAACATGTATTAAATATTCAAGAAGAAAGTGACTCACCTTTAACTATATACTGAAGAACATCAAGACAATTTTAGCTCATGTAGCTACTTTTAAATGCCCTTTCTATTAAAGGCAGGGAATGGTAATTTCCTTTACTGTAATACATATTAATAACATTCCCTATTGTAATGCAGAAAAGGTTTTATAGGAGTTTGAAGCCATAAAATGCTATTGGGCTGTTGGTAAAGGTGAGAGTAGACATTCACCTTCATCTTGTTTCTTATAGTTTGTGGTTGCCATCGATAAATTCAACTTTTTGATTCAGTGTGGGTGAAGTTGCATTTATATGTCCTATTTGACCAGATACTGTATATTGGTGCAAAATCCATAATAATAATAATAATAATAATAATAATAATAATAATACCATTATTTAATTAATTTAAAATTATTGATTCACGCTTTAGCACCCGGCGTTGCCCGGGATAGTAACTAAGTCTTTCACTGTTTCTGTCTCTCTCCCACTCTCCCTCTTTCCCACTCTCTCTCCCTCTCTCCCTCTCTTCCTCTCCCACCCTTCCTCTCTCCCGCTCACTCTCTCCCACTCTCCATCTCTCCAACTTTCCCGCTCTTCTTCTCCCACTCTCTCTCTCTCCCACTCTCTCTCTCTCTCCCACTCCCCCGCTCTTCCACTCTTTCCCCCACTCTCCCTCTCTTCCACTCTTGCTCTCTGACTCTACCTCTCTCTCACTCACCCTCTCTTCTTCTCCCACTCTCCCTCCCTGTCTCTCCCTTTCCCTCTCTCTCACTCTCCCTCTCTTCTTCTCCCACTCTCCCTCTCTCCCACTCTCTCTCCCACTCTTCTTCTCCCACTCTCCCTCTCTCCCACTCTTGCTCTCTGACTCTCCCTCTCTCTCACTCACCCTCTCTTCTTCTCTCACTCTTCCTCCCTGTATCTCTCCCTTTCCCTCTCCCTTTCCCTCTCTCCCACTCTCCCTCTCTTCTTCTCCCACTCTCCCTCTCTCCCGCTCAGTCTTTTCCACTCTCCCTCTCTCCAACTTTCCCTCTCTTATTGCCCCACTCTCCCTCTCTCCCACTCTCCCTCTCTCCCACTCTCCTGCTCTTCTTCTCCCACTCTCCCTCTCTTCTTCTCCCACTCTCCCACTCTCCCTCCCTCCCACTCTTGCTCTCTGACTCTCCCTCTCTCTTACTTGCCCTCTCTTCTTCTCCCACTCTCCTTCCCTCTCTCTCTCACTCTCTCTCTCCCTTTCCCTCTCCCTTTCCCTCTCTCCCACTCTCCCTCTCTTCTTCTCCCACTCTCCCTCTCTCCCTCTCCCTTACTCCCACTCTCCCTCTCTTCTTCTCCCACTCTTCCACTCTCCCTCTCTTCCTCTCTCCCACTCTCTCTCCCACTCTACCTCTCTTCTTCTCCCATTCTCCCTCTCTCCCTCTCTCCCACTCTCCCTCTCTTTCAATCTCCCTCTCTTCTTTTCCAACTCACCCTCTCTTCTGCTCCCACTCTTCCTCTTTTGCCTCTCTTCTTCTCCCACTCTCCCTCTTTCCCACTCTACCTCTCTCCCTCTCCCTCTCTTCTTCTGCAACCATATACCCAACGTGGGCACATAGCCTATTGCCCATTTTGCTTTGTTTTTCAGCCTGCTAGTCCTTACCAACACCATTTTATAGCACTCAAATTTAGGTCCCTGTAGAGTTATATGGAGATCGGGATTCGAGCTCAAGTTTGGGTGAAGTCCGATCCCGATCTGGACTTTTTTTTTAAGTCCTGCCGGACGGGTGATCTCAAGCATTTGCATGTTTGTCCATCTGTAGAGTTCAATAATTTTTGCCTGTGTCATTTCTCATTATTACACATCACAAACCTTATGGATATCTATGGTTTGATGTCTTTGCCTGTGTGGATTGGGTGGGTTGTTACTGACATATAGTGAGAAATTAGGATCATTTCGTAACCAAAATTTAAAAAATAAATAGAGAAATTTTCCAATTGGTGGCTTTGTTTCCAAAATCTGGAGATGAACGTTTCAACTTGATATTTGCCACAATGGCTGCCACTCTAGCTAACATCCAAGTATTTCTACCGCTAAACATTACTGCCCCATGTAGAGGTGCATATTTTTTTGTCTTTATGTTTATTTGGTCCTTGGATCCATTTGGTCTTTAATAAACCCATGACATATGCATAAGTATTGGGCAAAACTGCAACTACAAGTTGGATGTTGAACTAATTGGAAGTATAGGTTACATTTATTAATGTTAATGGGAAATGTCAATTTATTGCAGTCTTAATTCGTGCTTGAAAATCATAACACAGTTTAGTAGGAGTATAAATTATAACACATAATTACGTTCATGTATATTTGTAATTTCAGAAATCAAGTGACATATGCTGGTAATCACATTTTTATGTATTGGCTATGTTTCCTTTCTAATTTAGTATAAATAGAAAATATGTCATTTAAAGCGACCTTGTATTTTCCTATGGAAAATATTCAGCAAATATTTTTTAATAGCCTTGGATCATAGAACGACTAATTATTCCAATATTTAACAACTATGTCAGATACCCTGACCGTTTCCTGAAATGGTCACTTTTCAAGGACTTTAAGAAATAATGTGCTGAACATGCAAAATGCAAATTGATTTTCAGAAGATAATGTTGTCTTCCCTTTATTAAAATAACCCAAAGTGTTGGCCACTAAGGGAACAATTCACCAAGACTGGTGTGAGTATCATGTGGCTAATTACTTAAAATGCACACCTGTTATTGAATAAGACCTCCTTCACATATCCGTGTTTCTGATAAGCGTGGTGTCCATTTCCACAGCTACTTGAGACACAGATGCATGTAGACCCATCAAAATCAATGGGTCTGCGCACATGTCCATGTACTGTTATGGACCGTGTTTCCGTCTGGAGCACACGCGTGTTCATGTGCGCAACACGGCGACATGTCCGATTTCTTCTGGCAGCACGGGTGTCACACAGACCACATACTGATGTGATCTGTGTGACATCAGTGTGACTTGTACCGGAGAAAATACAGGTGGCATAAAAAGAAAGAATTTTTATACTTACCTGTCTCCTGCGCTGCTGTCTCTGCTGCCTCTGCTGTTGCTTCCAGGTCCCACTCATTATGCTCATGAATATTCACTGCACTCATCGTGGACCTGGAAGTAACAGCAGCACTGGAGACAACATTCCTGGGGACAGGTAACTATACCATCTCATGCTGTCTATGTGCTATCCAGATGTCACACGGATAGCACAAGGACAGCACATGTAGAACACAAACACACGGACACATGCGTACACATACATATCTTCACTACGGATGTAGTGACTGCACGGATGTGTGACTGCACAGATGTGTGAAGGAAGAAGCCTTAAGGTCACTTTACACACAGCGACATCGCTAGCGATGTCACTGGTGAAAGCACCCGCCCCCGTCGGTTGTGCGCCACAGGCAAATCGCTGCCCGTGGCGCACAACATCGCTAAGAACGGTCACACATACTTACTTGCCTAGCGACGTCACTGTGGCCGGCGAACCACCTCCTTTCTAATGGGGCAGTTCATGCGGCGTCACAGCGACGTCACTAAGCGGCCGCCCAATAGAAGCAGAGGGGCGTAGATGAGTGGGTGGAACATCCCACCTACCTCCTTCCTTCCTCATTGCTGGCGGCCGCGGGTACGATGTTGTTCCTCGTTCCTGCGGTGTCACACACATGTCAGGCTCCATGTGAGTCTTTCTTTTCTTTTGGACATAGATTACAGTCCATAAGTCTGCTTCTTTTTAAGATTCTTGGTAGGTGAACATTTAACATAAGGTGAACCAGTGCCAATTTAATTACCGGTTAACTGTTAAGCGGGCTTTACACGCAACGACATCGGTAGCGAGATGTCGTTGGGGTCACGGAATTCGTGACGCACATCCGGCTTCGTTAGCGATGTCGTTGCGGATGAAACGCAGGACGACCGTTAACGATCAAAATTACTTACCTAATCATTGATGGTTGACACGTCGTTCCTTTCCCAATTATCATTGCTGTTGCAGGACGCAGGTTGTTTGTCGTTCCTGCGGCAGCACACATCTCTATGTGTGACACCGCAGGAACGAGGAACATCACCGTACCTGCGGCCGCCCGCAATGAGGAAGGAAGGAGGTGGGCGGGATGTTCGTCCCGCTCATCTCCGCCCCTCCACTTCTATTGGGCGGCCGCTTAGTGACGCCACTGTGATGCCAAACGAACCGCCCCCTTAGAAAGGAGGCAGTTTGCCGGCCACAGCTAGGCAGGTAGATTTGTGTGATGGGTGTAAGCGATGTTGTGCGCCACGGGCAGAGATTTACCCGTGACGCACAACCGATGGGGGCGGGTGCTTTCACCAGTGACATCGCTAGCGATATTGCTGTGTGTAAAGTGCCCTAAAAGCCCCTTTTCTCATTGTGTTATTTTCTACAAATTTTGACATTTAGGTAATTAATCATTTCCATAGGATAATATTCAGAAATTGGAAAACCAAAACGTGGGCGGACCCACGTTTGGTTGCCGGCAACTCATCATAAACAATTCAAAAAAGGAGAACAAAGAGCAGAATTCCTGTTTAGAAAATATATTTAATGAGTGTCAAGGTGCACAGTGCATACAAAAAGAAAGAAAGCTTAAAATGAAAGGAGAATGGGAGTAGTGGTTGTCAATCACAGACCCGGGAGCATGGATGTAAGTTTCAAACAAAGAGATATAAATGCATCCAAAACAGGGCTGAGGCAGGTTGAAAGTCAAATGACCAAATATAGTGAATCACCATAGGGTCGTTAAAGTGACCAACCTGCTATACCATACATAACCGCTTAATAGTAAGGGTAATTAGAAACAAACATCACAAGTATAAAGATATAAAAGATAATTACCAGGTCTGTGAGTGGCAAAGGGACCCTGACGCATGTTTCGTGGCCTCTAACGGTGATATGGCCGCTTCATCATGGGGGAAGGAAATTTAGATATTTGTAATTGATTTTACTCATCAATAGGGCAATAAATTAATTCATTTTGGATATTATATAACTTTTTCATGCTGAGTAAAACTTCAATAGGATGTTTCATATTCAATATAGCCTAAAAAATATTGTCTATTTATTTTACCCTTGTATAACCCAGGATTTATTGTTTTATGATAAGTTCTGCCCCATTAATAAAAAAAATATGATATATTCACATTATCATATATTATCTAATTTTTATGTTCCATTTAATCAATACTGGTTGGTTAAAGCGACATTTTCATACATGAGCGTATGCAAACTGCATAGAAAAACACAGATTATAAAAGAAAGCTTTGCCCATGAGACTTTATAGGACACTTCATTTATACATGTAAGGTAGTTTTGCATATTTATAATATCTACATTAATAATAAGTCATCTGCCAATATGAAATTGGACTATTAATCATTTCAAGAACTCCAGTATTTTAAGACAAATGCTAAAAAATTCACATCTAAAATGAAGCAGAGATTTATTGAAGGTTATTAACTCTGATTTCACATTTTAAACTAAAGAAATAGAAAAGAATTTTATTGCATTTACAAAAATGAGTTTTGCATATAGGAGAAAATGTTTCAATGTTTTTAAAGTGAACCTGTCAGGTGCAATATTCACCCAGAACCACGAGCAGTTCTGGATGCATATTGCTAATCCCTGCCTAACTGTACTTGTATCTAGTATCATAGATAAATAGATCTTTGGAAAAAATATTTCTAAGGATCCTTTATGATATGCTAATGAGGCCAGGGACTAGTCCCAAGTTCCTGCACTCATTCTGCCCTCTAAGCAGGGGTGTGCTTACATGCTAAGGGGGCCGACTGGCCAAGGAAAGTAATGCCCTTGTGACTAGTGACTAGTCCCTGGCCTCATTAGCATATCATAAAGGATTTTTAAAAATACTTTTTCTAAAGATCTTTATCTATGGTACTATATGCTGGGACTGCTAGACAGGGATTTGCAATATGCACTCAGAACTGCTTGTGCTTCTCGGGGCATAAAGTGTCAAGGAGAAATTCCATAGTTTCGTGAATCTTCTTCTTAACAGCAAATTCCTGCTGAAATCTCAAATCAAGCATTACTGAAGACTAGCAAGAAGGAAATTAGACCACGCAAAGTGTAGTAGGTATAAGCTCCTCATTCAGTAATATGAGGTGGTGCACACCCAAGTGCTTTATTTTTTATTACACAAGCCTTATATAGAGCAGTAATGGGTTAATCTTTTAGTAAAATTTCTAAGTATGCCATTGGCTATATTAAAGCATATACAGAAAAGCTGTGACATTTATGCATTTTTTGGGACTTGACATTTATGCATTTTTGGGACTTCCCCTCCAGCCCCTCCTGTGTCTCCAACTCGATATCTTGCAGAGTTTTTGGCACATAGCACCTCGGGCCATAAATTTGGAGTTGCGCAGATAGCCATTCTTTGTTATCAACATCTGCATTCTGTTCCTTTCTAAAGGCCTAGACACACACAACGACTTACCAGCGATCCCGAAAACGATGCGACCTGATAGGGATCGCTGGTAAGTCGCTGGGAGGTCGCTGGTGACATGTCACACAGTCAGATCTTACCAGCGATGCAGGAACAATACAGGTCGCAGTAGCGACCTGTATAACGATCTCAGCAGTCACTGTGACTCTGTCACACAGTGTCAAACACAGCGATGTGTCCTGCCCAGCAGGACATCGCCTTTGAAGAAAATGGCCTGGACCATTCTGCAACGACTAGCGATCTCACAGCAGGGGCCTGATCGCTGGTAGGTGTCACACATAACAAGATCGCTAACGGGATCGCTACTGCGTCACAGAAACCGTGACTCAGCTGCGATCTCGCTAGCGATCTCGTTATGTGTGACGGTACCTTAACAGTCTTCAGCTTCTGACCTTGGTATACACATACTTGCTTTCCTGATACCAGCAGTAATCAGAAAACAGGCTCTTCCTTCTTACTCATATAAAAAATAAAGTTTGGTTATAGAAAAGCATATAGAAAAATATATAAATATATAAAGTCTCACAGTAAAAAGCATATAGAACAATATTTTGGATTCTCACAACAGAACCTCACAGGTTCCCTTTAAGCGGTTTTATTTTCAGCAGGTTTTCTCAACAGGAAAACATCTTATAAAAAAAGTCACTATGTCAATTCTTTGGGAAACAAAAAACATAAGGCCCTCTTTGCAAAAATCAAAATTCCTTCAAATGTATGTGATCATTAAATCAAGAATAGGATGTGTCAAATTGCTAATTTTGACTATTATTTCAATACTTTTGTGGCACATATAATCACAAGCATATCCAAAAATATCCATAATGTATATTCACTCTATTTAAGGGTAACAAATACTCATTTAACCCCTTAGTGATCAAGCTACCTTTGCCCTTCATGATTAAGCCAAATTTTAGAAATCTGACCAGTGTCACTTTATGATGTAATAACCCTGGAAGGCTTCAACGGATCCCAGTGATTCTGAGATTGTTTGTTTTTAATGACACATTGTACTTTATGTTATTGGTAAATTTAGGTCATTTTTGGCATTTATTTCTTAAAATATCAGCATTTTGCCAAAAAATGAGAATTGTTTTTGCAATTTTCAAACTTTTAATTTTTACATCCTTAAATCAGTTAGTCACGCTGTACAAAATTATCAATAAATAACATTTCCCATATGTCTACTTTACATCTGAAGAATTTTTCAGATGACATTTTATTTTGATAGGATGTTAGAAGGGTTAAAGGTTTAGCTACAATATTTCATTTTTTTTCAAGAAATTTAGAAAACCTGTTTTTTTAAGAATTTATTCAGATTGAAATGGCCTTCGAGGTGTCTATATACTGAAAACTCCCCCAAAGTGATACCATTTTAAAAACTGCATTCCTAGAATTTTGCAAATTTGCGGTCTGGAAATGTTTCTACCCTTCAGGTGCTACACTGGAATTAATGCAAATTGGAATGAAAAAAGGAAAATGTAATTTTACTTCTAAAATTTTTCACATTTACAAGGGATAACATAACAAATTGGACCACAAAATTTGTTACCCAGTTTCGTCTGAGCTTGTTGATACCTCACATGTGGTCAGAAACCTCTGTTTGAACAAACAGCATGGCTCGGAAGGGAAAGAGCAATACTTGAATTTTAAAATACAAATTTGGCTGAAATAAATTGCGGGCAGCAAGTGGCATTTGCAGGGCCTGTAAACACCAGAAACCCCCACAAGTTACCCGATTTTGGAAGCTGCACCCCTCAAGAACTTTATCCAGGAGTATATAGTGAGCATTTTGATCCACAGGCACTACACAGAATTTGAAAATATTAGGTCATCATCATATCGAAAATTTTAATTTTTTTTTCATAAAAATGTTGCTTTAGCCCTAAATTTTCCCCTTTTGCAAGAGATAACATTAAAAACTGGGCCTTACACAGTTTGTTATCACTTTCTTCTTGGAGTGGTAATACACTACATGTAGTCAAATGCTCTGTTTGGACATAGTGTAGGGCTTGGAACACAAGAAGCGACATTTGGAATGGACATTTGTCATACTAGGTACGGGGAAGTACCAAGAGCACGGGGAAAGGGAAGGGAAACCCTGTGTCTAGGGAGCTGGAAGAATGGTGACCCCCTGACTGAGCCTACTGCTTGTCCCGGCGCTCCCTCACCACCCTAGACAGGTTCCACACCTATGTGCTGAGTCGGATACCTGACCCTATCCCCAGTGCTGGACCCTAAATATGGAACGGGTGGGATGAGTTCTTCATCACCCTACTAAACAACTATAAAAGACACAAGAGGGACACACGGGGAGAAAGCATGAACTTCTTATCTACAGATGACTCAGGGAGAAGTTCAGCAAAGCTTCCAGCAATGATACCAGAGGAGTACAAGCCACCTGCTTGCAATCAAGGCTTAAAGGAACTGAAAATATCACCAGCACCAGTCTAAAGGAAGGAAGGAATATTTAAACACCAAGGGAATACTGATCAACAGCTGGGTGGAAGGCAATCTCCTGCTTGGTCCGAAAGGGAGAGAGATGAATCCAGCAAGAAAGCTACCTATACCAATGAATATTGACAGCAGGAACAATGGAAAGTCAGGGAGCATTCTGCGCAGCCAAACGTTGTGACCTTCTATGGCCAGAAAACACATGACTGTCTGTCACATGACACAACCGTGACACATTTTCACTAGTCTGTCTCGGTGACCTTCATCTTTTTAGGTGTGCACAGAACTGTGGTCATCCACACTCATTAAAATCAAAGGTTCCATCAGAGGTTTTGCCTGACTTGCAGTTTTTGGGATTTAAATGAAAACCCCGACGTAAGTACTTAGAAGTGAGCACAGGATAAATATTAGCTGAGCCTTATTCCAATTTGTTGAGGGTAGAATGAACAAATAGACAACAGTACCAAAATAGTTCTTACTTTTATTTTTTTTTGAGGCTCATTATGCAGTATTAGTGATTAGAAAGACAAATTTATTCTTCGGGTCAGTGCGATTACAGTGATACCAGAATTATATCTTTTTTTTCCTGGTTTGCTGTTATCACACATTAAAAATTATTTTTTATAATAGTTTTTTCATCACCATCTTCTGATATCTGTAACTTTTTCTTTGAACAGGTTGTATGGATGTTTATATTTTGCATGACGATTTGAAGATTTATTTTTTTTACCATTTTGCAGTATATAACATTTTTTTATGTTTTTGTTCAAATTTTTCAGATACAAAATGAACAAAATTAAGCAACTCACTTATTTTGTTTTTTGGGTTTTTTGCGCAGTTTACCATGCAGAAAAACTGATAAAACCGATTTATTCTTTTGGCCACTCCCCTTATAGAGTTGCCAGATTTATATTTTGTTTATGCTTTGCTACGTTTATACTCTAAAATATTTTACAAAAAATGAATTTATTTTTGCATCGCTATATTCTGAGAGCTTGTAACTTTTATTTTCTTCCAAATAATCAATATTAGGGCTTGTTATTTGCAGGACTGTTTGTTTTCATTCATACCATTTTTTTTTTTACAAATTAATTTTTGATTGTTTTTTATACATTTTTTTGTATGTCAGTATGATGAAAATAAAAATGTTTGCTGTTTTTCTATATATTTTTTTTATGTTGTTCAAGACATGCTTTGATCGCTGGGTCTCTTGCACTGCAGTACATGAGACCTATCAGTGTCTCACTGACAGAGCCTGTTAGACCCTGCTTCCTTCTTGTCTCCCTTGATAAACTCTGGCTATTCAGAGGGAAACGCGTCGGGAGGAAGTTTTTTGTTTGGTTTTGTATGGTTGTGGGGCAGACAACTTACTTGGGTGCTGCCCTTGTCAGGGCGGAAGTACATTTACAGGGGCACGACAGGGGTTTTTATACCATCTCCCAACGCTTTACCCTGGTGCTTCCAGCCGTTAACCAATCATGGATCGGTGTGTCTCCTTACCCATGGAAAAGATCTGGGTGAGATCCTTCTAATATTTTTACTGCACTATTTACACTATCTGTGAACTAAATACTGATTTTATCTATTAAATTAAAAGTTAAGTTTTAGTCCTCGCTATTATCTCTAGACCCTGCTTATAGCTGAATCTAAAAGGCCATTATACCCTTGGATTATATAATGACCCCAGGTTACTCTGGCAAGATCTGTACCCATGATTACTGGCTCTAGTTTTCATAAAATCAGTTTTATCACCAGGCAACTAACACTAGTAAACCTTCTGCCAGTTATTCCTCCATATTGTTGATCTCTGTATAACTCCTTCCCTATTAATGTTTGCCAGCTCTCTGTGTGCATTGTATGTGGACAGAAAGCTGCCAATCATTGTTGTGGGCGGGGTTATAGAGAGCTCAGCATTCAGAAAACTGTTAGATCTGGAGCAGATAAAACAGGGATTTTATCAAATTGACAGTAAAATGGTAATAGGACTGTAAAGCCCGCTACACACGCTTCAATATATCTCACAATCCGTCGTTGGGGTCAAGTTGTAAGTGACGCACATCCGGCATCGTTTGTGAGGTATCTGCGTGTGACAGCTACATGTGATCAGGATTGAACGCAAAACCGTTGATCGCAAACACATCGTATCATTCTCTAGAATTGAGCGTTTTGTTGCACGAACCTAGTCAATTGTAACGTGTGACATCCCTCATACGATTTTGTTGTCTGATGCTATGTGCGCAGGTGTGCGCTCTGCACCGCAGCTTAAAAAAGGTCCGCTTCAGAGCGCAGCTGAAAAGCCTCACAATGTCTGTCATGCACTAATCTCTGTCAGTCCGTCACTATCTCTGTCCCTCACTCTCTGTCCATGTCAGTCTATCCCCCTCTCTCATATACTCACCAATCCCCGATCCCCGGCGCTGCACGGCATTCACACTGCTCCGGCGGCTTTTACTGTTTTGAAAAAGCCGGCCGCCCATTAAACAATTTCGTATTCCCTGCTTTCCCCGCCCACCAGCGCCTATGATTGGTTACAGTGAGACACGCCCCCACTCTGAGTGACAGGTGTCACACTGCACCCAATCACAGCAGCCGGTGGGCGTGTCTATACGGTGTAGTGAAATAAATAATTAAATAATTACAAAAAACGGCGTGCGGTTCCCCCCATTTTTAAAACCAGCCAGATAAAGCCATACGGCTGAAGGCTGGTATTCTCAGGATGGGGAGCTCCACGTAATGGGGAGCCCCCCAGCCTAACAATATCAGCCAACAGCCGCCCAGAATTGCCGCATACATTATATGCGACAGTTCTGGGACTGTACCCGGCTCTTCCCGATTTGCCCTGGTGCGTTGGCAAATCGGGGTAATAAGGAGTTATTGGCAGCCCGGCTTTTTCAAAACAGTAAAAGCCGCCGGAGCAGTGAGAAAGCCGTGCAGCGCCGGGGATCGGGGATTGGTGAGTATGAGAGAGGGCTGGTCACTTCAGTCACTCAGGAGATTAGCGGTCACCGGTGAGTCTTCACTGGTGACCGCTAATCAGGACGCGACACAGACAGAGCCGCAGCATGACCATGAAGTCGGGTGAAGTTCACCCGAGTTCATTCTGACAGTGCGGCTCTGTCTGTGTCTGCTGTCATCTGCCATTCACCGCTGCTACATGGCTGTCTGTGTCTGCTGTCAGCGGCCATGTAGCAGAGCTGAATGGCAGATGACATAGTAAAAACGCATCCCTACACATTACACACGCTTGGCAAGTCAATAAATAAAAAAAAAAAAAGGTGCTCAATGCATACGTCACAGAACACATGATCTAAAGGATCGCACATAAAATTGATCAATTTAACATAGACTACTAACGCACGTGTGACAGCAAATGAATGACCAACGTGAAATCTCATAGATCCCGTATGCGACCTGGGCGTGTCACATCGCAAATGCGATTGTACAACTAATTGCAACGTGTAAAGTGGGCTTTATAGGAAGCGATTGATTGAAATTATTTATTCCAAAGGGTGTGCAACCAAATGTTAAGTTGATGGTGCCAACAATTGTATCCGGCCCATTTATGTAATTTTGTATAAAATTATGTCCAATTTGCCTTTTTTTCCCTGTTTTTTTTTGTGTTGTTCCAGTACACACAAAGGAAATAAAAATGTGTATAGCAAAAGTTGTAATTGCAATAACTTCCTGGGAGAAATACTTTATTTTCTGGAACAATTTAAAGGGTGCCAACACTTTCGGACATGACTGTATTTTATCACAACCAACATTTTCTGTATAAAAAAAGTAAAAAAGAACTTATTAAATTTTAATGGGAAAATATCAAGTACTTTCCTCAGAGTCTTTTAGAAGAATCCTGAAAATACTTTAACAGGTAAATGTCCCTAAAGAATAAAGATTATAATTGCCTAAAGCTACATTTGGAAATGTTAGACATTAGATCTGCTCCTTTTTTGACTACTTTCCCGTAAATGTAGCTTAAAAATTCGCCCTTAGTGACCAGGCAAAATCTATCAAATGGAAAATCAACTTCTTATTGTGAAGTTATTAAAATAAAATATAGTAGAATATTCAGTTGGCTTTAAAGTTCTTTTCCTATTAGTCTCATGGTTCCAGTAAACACTGGTTCATATAAGAGGAATATATGGTGAAATCAAATTTTATTTATTGTAAATGTGTTACAAGAAGGGGCATACATGGGACCGCATAGCAGAATTTATAATTGGACCCCCTCCCCCAAAAAATAATAATAATAATAATAATAATAATAATAATAAACAGCTGGGTCAAAGAAGAGCATATTTCACAACTTTGCTTCCCTTACAAAGTAATTTTAATTCTTCTGAAGCCCCCAGATTCCCCTTTCATTGCAGCCATAAGGTATGATGGCAACAAAAGTGCCCCGAGCACTGTATGATCCCCCACAGTACAGTGAATTCACTGTACCCTCCACATGCACAGTGTGAGGACAGTACTGCACCCCCCCTTAAACTACCTCGGCAATGAATGGGGACTCCAACACAGTAAGATCCCCAACTGTGACCCCCACATAGTTCTCCATATATTATAATGCCTCCCACATAGTCCTCCATACATTATAATGCATCCCACATAGTTCTCCATATATTATAATGCATCCCACATAGTTCTCCATATAGTATAATGCTCCCCAAAGTTCTTCATATATTATAATGCACTCCCTATAGTACTCCATATATTAAAATGCACCTCCATAGTCCTTAATTTTGTATAATGTACCCCATAGTCCTCCATAGTATAGTGCACCCCATATTGCTCCATATAATATAATGCAGCCCCCATAGTCCCCATATAGTATTATGCAGCCCCCATATTCCTCCATATGGTATAATGCAGCCCCCATATTCCTCCATATGGTATAATGCAGCCACTGTATTCCTCTAGATAGTATAATGCAATGTATAATAGTATAATGTAATGCAGCCCCCATATAGAATTATGCAGCACTCATAGTCCTCAATATAGTATAATGCAGCCCCACATTCATCCATATAGTATTATGCACCCCCATAGTACTCCATATAGTATAATGCACCCCTTAGTCCTCCATATAGTATTATGCATCTTCCATAGTCCTCCAAATAGTATAATGCAGCCTCCATTGTACTGCATATAGTATAATGCACATCCCAGAGTCCGCCGTATAGTATAATGTAGCCCCTTATTCCTCCATATAGTACTATGTAGCCCCCATATTCCTTCATATATTATCATGCAGCCCCCATATTCCTCCATATAGTATTATGCACTCCCATACTCCTTCATCTATTATAATGCAGCCCCCACATTATTTAATGGACCCCCATAGCCCTTTGGCCACCATGTACTCACTGATTAAATACATTAATAAATATTCACCTCTCCTCGGTTTCCCCGCTGTTCCGGTCTCTGTATGTGTGTCGTGCACTCTGCACAGTTTAGCACAGCAGTGCGCAGTAGGGACGTCATCGCACTACGCTAAACTGAGATGTCAGACCTCTGACACAGTGGGTAATGATGAGGGAAGGAGCGGAGAGCTTCCTTTTTCATCATTGCTTTCACTTGTATCTGCATCTGCAATACCGATACAATTGAAAGTGCAATACTGGGCAGGGAGGGCCCACGGGCAGGGGGCCCTGTGCCATCGCTGGAACCGGGATCCCCTGACTCACGGACGCCATAGAAGCCGTGTGATATGCCGCCATTGGCGGTATGCCGCTGGTTACAAGGAACCTTACAATCTGTACAGATTTTGGTGCTGCATTGAAGGGACAGGGGTGGTCTGTAATATATTCCTACCACATATTGGTGGTTACACTGGTGGATGGAGTGTAGCTGATCACATGCCGTTGGCTGTCCTTAAAAACAATTTTGTATTCTGGGAAAAAAAAAAACAAACAAAACATTTCATTTTAATTTGTTTACTAGTTTAGGAACCTTTCATAAATATTTTAGTAAAACTTTTAGGAAACTTTCAAATACACTATTACAGTGTTGAAAATCCCTTTACTTTTTGGTTTTAACCTGTTTGATTGTTGGTGGTCTGGATACTCTTATTTTTACCGATCATCTGGAATGTATCAAATGTAAAGGGAATCTGTCACCAGGTTTTTGCTACCTCATCTGAGAGCAGCATAACATAGGAAAAGAGACCCTGATTCCAGCAATGTGTCACTTAGTTTACTGGGTGTAAGCTGTGACACAATGAGAATTTTTAGACTTCGCATGTAGCAGAGCTAAAAAAGCGAACCCTGCCCACATCACAGCTCTCTGAATACACTGTATATTGACAGTAAGCTGCTAATCAGTGGTGGGAACATGATTGGAACAAGAGCAGCTAGTCCGGGCAGTGATAATCTCCTCCTGAAAAAACACGTATTGTGTTGAATCAACAGCACACAGGCTAATAAGTGACACATTCCTGAAGTCAGTGTCTTAAGGGTGATTCACACGCTGTGACATCGCTAGTGTGACGCCCTGGACTAGCCAGGTAGTCACAGACATAACAACACACACACCCCCTCCCCTGGATAGTCACATCAGTCAGACAAAAACCCTTGTTGCCTCCCTCCAGGGTCTGATATCCACACCAGGTGGGGCGGAACCAGGTGGTTGGCCCCACCCACCGAGGAGTTCACAGGTCTGGAGGCGGTAAAAGAGACAGATCTGAGTAGACAGTGAAAGTGAGAGGTCAGAAACTGTCGGTGTCTGGGTAGGGGCCCAGACACAAACAGCAAGGTTGGCAGATGGTGGTGGCCGTCTGCAGGAGTTAGTGGATCTGTGTGGAACCGTAGGACCGGGGTCGGGCGGTGGCCCGCCGGTACCGAACCGGGGAGCGGAGTGAAGCTAAGCACACAGGCAGGGCCATCGGACCCCGACTAGGCTTGGAGCCGCCGACAACGGTCAAATCCGAAAGTGACCGGAACCCAAGGGTTTCCTAACAACCAAGACTCGACAGAAGGCAATAGTCAACACCGTGAGGATACACAGCCACCGCCATAGGCTATGGATCCAAGGGCCAGCGCCTGCGGGCAAAACGGGCTACTCCGGTACCTATACGCCGGGGAGCGGACTACCGGTGGGCAACCACAGGAGTAAGAACATTCTAACAAGGTGCAGGGAAAGACAGCCACCATCACCCTGTCTGGGGAGAGCACAAACACTGCAACCGGCTGCGGGACCCGTCCATCCAGCCGTTTGGTTTACCAGAGACTCTGTGCATCTGTGTCTGAGTGAGTACCACAGTGCCATCCGGCACCGCGCCCCGCTGCCCCTGCAACCCTGCACCCCAGCCATCCAGCCTCCCCATTACACCACCGGGTCCCGGGATCATCAACCCCTACTCACTAAGGGGACAACATCCTAGCTGCTCCCTACCATCACTCCCGGGATCCCCGTCACCAGCAGCGGTGGTGCCCATTATCACCACAACCCATGGGTGGCGTCACAAACTATCTCCCAAAACAAACCACCCCCTTTTCACTCGTGGGCGAGGAGCGCTGCTCGAGTCCTCGGGTCCGGCCCACCGCTCGAGTCACCGAACAGCAGCAGCAGCAGCAGACCGAGCATAGCGAGCGTGGCCCCTCCGCCCGTGACACTAACGATAGCTAGCGATGTCGTGCGCGATAGCACCCACCCCCGTCGTTCGTTCAACATTTGGCGATCGCTGCCGTAGCCTACATTATCGCTACGGCAGCGTCACACGCACATACCTTGACAGCGACGTCGCTATGACCGCCGAACAATCCCTCCTTCAAGGGGGAGGGGCATTCAGCGTCATAGCGACGTCACTGCGGCGTCACTAAGCGGCCGGCCAATAGAAGCGGAGGGGCGGAGATGAGCGGTGAGAACATGCCGCCCACCTCCTTCCTTCCTCATTGCTAGTAGACGCAGGTAATGAGATGTTCTTCGTTCCTGCGGTGTCACACACAGCGATGTGTGATGCCGCAGGAACGACGAACAACATCGTACCTGCAGCAGCAACGATATTAAGGAAAGGAGCGATGTGTCAGCGATCAACGTTTTTGAACGATTTCCCTATCATTGATCGTCGCTCATTGGTGTCACACGCTGCGATGTCGCTACCGGCGTCGGATGTGCGTCACTAACGACGTGACCCCGACGATATATCGGTAGCGATGTCGCAGCGTGTAAAGCACCCTTTAGCCTCTATGTTGTGGTGTCTTCAGATTACATGGCAAAATCCTGATGACAGATTCCTTTTAATCACCGGAGGTCTGACTGCTGATACCCCCAGAGATCCTGTCCACTCAGGTCCTAAAATTCTCTGTGACAATAGAGTGGTGCTGTACATGCGTGATCTCTGCTCCATTCACAGTTTAACTCACAGTTGGTAGCTCACAACAAACGCTTGAAAACGTTTAACGTATTCATGGTACATAATAAATGGTTAAATCAGGCTGTCTATCATTATTTCATAATGCTTTAGAAATAAAAGCAGAATGCTGTACTCTTCTAAGCTTTCGCTACTGGCAGTTTTAGGTAGCAAGGATTTTGTCAGAAGGATTGTTAAGTTTTTAAGTGATCTCCTACATCTGATGGATATTTGATAACTCCCGGATAGCTGGAAGTCCGACCGCTGGGACCTCCACCGAACCCAAAAACTGGGGTTCTTCAGATAGAGTGTGAATGGAACAGCAATCAATTATGCACACTGCCGTTTGATTCATTCATAATGGGACCATCGGAGATAGCTGATGTCATGCGCCGTCTGGATCCGCACACGCATATTACTACTACGGCGTCAGATTCTGTTTACATTGCAGAGTGTGACAGGAAACCTGGTCTTTCTTAAGTGCTCAGCTTTGCTGGGCATCGGCTGAGTTGTTTCACTGCTTCCAGCAACGCCTGTGCAGGAGTTAATCCTTTTCGGGGGAGTAAGATCAGGGCTCAGACAGGAGTCAGGGTCATGCTGGGGGCTCGGACCTGGCTACCATCAAGCCTACCTCCATGACAAAGGACAATGCAGGGTATTGAATCTGAGGGCCAGCTTAGGAGACTCTGTTCCGACAGTCATACCCCGTGACAGCTAAACACTGCACTTGGCTGGTCTTCAGCACTTCCATACAAATAAATAGAGTGTCATTGTGCTTAACTGATCACCGCTTTGTTCACACACAGCTCTGCAGTTTTCAGAATCAATGGAGGTCCCAGCGGTCAAGCTGCCAACAATTGGCAGATAATCCTCTATCCAATGGATAGGAGATAACTTCCAAACTTGAGAATATTCCTTTAACACTATTTCAATACAAGGGACTTGGAGCTCTATATAAAAATGTATTTCTGTCCACTTTAAAAAGTATATTAAGAAGTTACACAACACTGAATTTACATCTAAGGCTCGCTTCACATCAGCGATATTTTGCCAGAAAGCCGGATTCAGCACAAATGCATTTCAGCTCCATTCATTTCCTATGGAATTGTGGCAAGGTGCAGTCACATGCGGTCACATGCAACGCACGTGACCGCATGTGACCTCATCTTGCCGCGATTCCATTATAAATTAATGGAGCTGAAACGCATTTGTGTTTCCGGCAAAATACCGCTGATGTGAAGCAAGCCCAACACTGACATATTAAACCAATCTCAATATCCTAATAAAAAATCACTAAAAACATATTCAATCAGATAACGAGTTTTTATTGATGACAACAATTAAAAACATAAATAACAATTGACATTCATAAAAACCATACAATTAAACTATAGGCAGGGAGAGCAGGCCATACTTAATAGTAACCTATAATTTCCACTATACATACATATGGGGAGTTACATACTATTAGTACATATCAAATTGATAATAAATAAAGAACCATTAATTAATCTATATATACGATGCAGCCATCATTGTCTCTTTAACGGTATAATACCTCACATAGCTATATCCTTAAAACCCACCCCTTTGATCTCCACATAAATAGACCTGATGTCATCATAAATCCGTATAACACTGCTTCCCCGCCACGCACTCCAACGCGCGTTTCACAACTGCTTCTTCGGGCTAAACTTCCATTTGGAATTTATGACATATTATTTTATTGTACTTCATACACCTTCCGATATTACATTTACTTTTACTTTTTAATGTTTCCTATTTTGCTTTGTTCATTTTATTTTTTTTATTTTAGTGTACTATTGGTCTCTGTAGTGCAAATAGTCCATAATCTACATGAAAATAGGGAAAACCCCATTGTAAATACTCAGCATTTTTTTTTCTTTGACGGAAACTAGAACACACTTATTAATTTCGCGAACTGAAAACAGTCATTATTCTTTTGAAGAAAGTGTCAGCAAATTGAAGACTTTTGTGCAGTCTTGCATAAAAGGCAGGAGTGATAATCACGTTGGAGAACGCGCCAGGCCTTTAGAAAAGGTGAAACTTTCGAATGAGAATTATTGTAAAAAGTGTATTGTGCTTCTAGGGGTTTCACTTTATATTCACGGAGCAGCAAGTAAATATTGTAAGGGTGATTGATATCAGTGTTAGAGGCATTCTTCATGTACTCCAGAGACACTAATATGGCCATTGAGGGTAGAAAATTTCATTTGTGCCTATAGGGATTACTTGTATGAAGTGTGAACCTGCAATTTTAAATTTTATAAAATAACTTAAATGTGGAATCTTGGAATTTATAACTCGACTGTATTGTTAATACATGCCCAGCTGTAACACTTAGCAATGATACTGTACTTACAATATATAATTACCAATTCTTTAGTAACTAAAACCATAAAATGCTGTCATAAAGATGGGATCCAGAAAACTGGGGTTTATAAGAAGAATATACAATGTAAGAAGATGCAATATAATTTTGTCACCTTGATTATACGATATTCTATGCTATATGTGAAGCTTTCTATGTAGTGAATATGTGTAACAAGTGTGTCATGCCCTGCTGAGACCTCGGGGGGCTCTGGGATCATACAGTTGAAGCTCATATAATTCCATCTGGTGCTGGAAGGGTTAAGGTTCCTTTCTATTCTGCTGTGATTAAACAGATAGTCAGCTGCAACCACTCCCTTCTGCTATAAATATCCACTCCTCACTCCTCCCTATTGTCATGGTCCCACCGGAGTCCGCTCCTGCAACTTCTGCTCCGATCGCTAGGCGACGCCGTGTTCCCACCATGGATAGTGCTAGAGATGGGAGAGGAGTCGGTGCCCGTGGCTCTGCTGAGCACAGGCTCCGCTCATCCACTAGGCTGGGTTTCCCTGGAACCTGCAGTACCACTGGCTGACTGTAGGTGGCGTGTGTCTTCCAGCTGAAGTTGCCATCATTCACCTGCAGCCAATGGGAAGACACCACACCCTTCTTATTCCCCCTCCTGTCATGTGACCACTGCCAGAGATAGTCTGTATTCCTGGCTCCTGTGCTGTTTGTATTTTGATTCTTGTGCGCTGACCTTGCTTGTGTTCTGACTACCCTTCTGCCTGTCGTTTATGTACCTCGCTGCCCGATCCGGATTTGACCTCTGCTTTGTTTGCGGATTACGTCCTTGCCTGCCGATTCTGTCCCTGTTCTGCAATTCCTGGTTTGACCCTGCCTGACGACTACTCTCTCGGACTGCAGCCCTCCACAGGTAGTGATCACCTTGGGCCCTGTGTACTATCAAATCCCTGTATAGGGGTTAAAGGGTTACAGGGTTCTGGGGGTCCTGCTTGGTGAGGGGCTTCCCCCTAGCCTGTCCATTACAGCCCATCTGAGTCTGTGGATCCAGGTAGGCGTTACACCTATGCTGGCTAGAGCTCATTATAAGCTGACCTGAGAAGTAACTGTCTTTAGAGAAAGCCATGATGATCTTTCCAGTGTATGCCGTGGAATCCCTCTCTGGAGAAGAATTAGAGTTCTATGTTTAATCTGTTTCCCTTGTTTGTTCCCTTTCCTTGTGTTTTCTTTATACTAAAAGTATGACTAGTGCCTTGCAGACCCGTCCGCTAGATAATCTTAGTCCAGGGTCAGCAAGGGCATAGGCACATGGTCACTCACTGGGGTTAAGGACCCATTTAGGGACGTTAGAGAACAGCTATAGGTGAGTTCAAGTGGTGACCCCTCTCTCTATCGTTAGGGTCTTCCTTTATATCTTCCCTGGTTTACCCCTTCTTTTGTGCCGCACACCGAGCGGTCCTCTCTCTGTTCTGACAATAACAGTAAAGAGTTTTTCAGGACTTCACTAAATTCCTATAGGATGTTAAGTAATAAAATATACAGGGTGGGCCATAAGTATGGATATGTTACGAACCGGCGCCGCCATAGCCGCAAGCTGTCTGCTGCGGTTCCTGTTGCGCCCAGGCGCCGGCTGCCGTTCTTGGCCGTGCCTCGGGTCGTCCAGTTGGCTGTTCCTTCCACCACGTCTAAGTGTGGAGAGGCGGCTAGTGCGCATGTGTGCGCCGATTTACCCCAGCCAGAGTCTAAGCCTGGTGTTTTTCCTAGTGAGCATGCTCAGCCTGTTTGTGTTATGTCTGAGACTAAGTCCTCAGTTCAGGCTACTGAGCATGCTCCCACAATTAACCCTAACAGCCTCTTTGCACAGGTACTTGGACTTTGTGCTGTGTCTAAGTTCTGGGATGTGCCTACTGAGCATGCTCAAACTGATAGTCTGCTTTCTAAGCCTGTTGCTCAGGCTACTGAGCATGCTCAGGCACTTAGTGCATCAGAGGCTAGGTCCGGTAAGGACCTCACTGAGGATGTCCGTGAGGTGGCAGGCCCTGATAGGGCAGAGGGTGTCAGGTGTCCTGATGACGTGGCAACTCCGGACTGGCTCGCAGAGGCCCGCCCCTATGATCTGGCACCTCACCATTGGTCGTCAGACGATGACTGGTGAAGTGTTTGGGGCGTGGCTGCCATGAGGTCATCAATGACGTGGCGGTTCCGGATAGGTCGCATGTGACGTCACTGATGACATGGCACTCTGCTATTGGACCTTGGTGGTTCCACCCTGGGTTTGGGGCGGACCCAGGTTATAAAAGGGGCTGGAGACAACATGGAGGTGCGCAGTCTTCATTTAGAGTTCTTGGTGGCATAAGCCTTGTTGGAAGCGGTAGGTAGGGCTAGGCGAACGGTGCCTGTCACGCCATGATTCGTGGCTCAGCACATGAGGGTCAGGCGCCGTGCTTCCTTGCTACCGTTCCTGTTGTGCTAGAGCAGTCCAGTGGCGTTAACTGGGCTGTGGCTGCTGCGTCACCTGTTCAGTTGTGCCTCCTACGCACACTGACAGAATACCTGTTGCGTCACCTGTCCAGAGAGTGCCCTCTACGCACACGGACAGTGTACCTGCTGCGCCACCTGTCTGGTTGTGCCCTCTACGCGCACGGACACCGCACCCCAGAACCCCTGTGAAGTTAACAGGGTGTTCCTGGATTGGGTGTGTGAACCCTATTATCATCCTCGGCTTCCCAGTCAAATGCTACTGGTGTGACTACCTGGTCTGACGTGTCCTTTACACACGTGGCCAGTCGAGTGGTGGCCAGAAACGCTAATCGGAGGACCGCTCGGCCTGACGTGTCTTACACACGTGGCCGACAGGGCGCTGTCGCAGCGGTCTTCTCGGTCAACGCTAACTGGTTACCATCCGGCCTGACGTGTTGTTACACACGTGGTCGGAGTAGCGTCCGCTCCACCGAAACACTAACTGGGTTGTCGTCCGGTCTGACGTGTCCCTACACACGTGACCGGTTCCTTGAGTTATCTCAGAGCCATCCAGCTCTATAGTCTCCGCCTTACCCACAGGGTGCCAGCAGCTCCATTACCATTTGGAGCACGGTGGGCTCCGACTGGCGATTGGGATATATACCCCTGGTCCTAATCTGCCGGTCCCCCGTAACAGGATACACCCTGATAAAATGGAAGTGGTTGCTGATATCACCTTACCGTTTGTGGCATATTAGTACATTGGAGGGGCAAAACATTTGAGGCTGACTGACGCCCATGGTGGCCATCTGCAAAGCCGCCATTTTGAATTCAACTATACTGTTTTTTTTATCAGGGTGTATCCATACTTATGGCCCACTCTGTATATTAGTTATCTACCTATTAAACCTCCACTGCTCCGGGGCTGTTTGATAGTAAATGCTAATCCTAAAATGATGACATTCTTTGTATCAGTCACCTGACCCCTGCAGGCAATCACTTCACTTCTCTGGTGATGATTTCTTGTATGAGATGTGACCGCTGAAACTCATGATTGGCAGCAATGGTCAAGTGAATGCAATATGGATTGAGACAGCTGCAGTAGTGTGGGGTTCACTTGATTATTTCTTCATTTTACGACTTTCCTACTTTAGACCAGATACTGTAAATATCTGTAAAATCTCATATGTGTACGCAGTGCATTTTTGGAAAAAGTTCTGACCACAATACATCTAAATTAAGAAAGAATTAACTTGTCATTTTACCTATTTAGCCTAACAAATTGCAATTAATGGTGATTATAGGGTTATTCCCATCTCCAAGATCCTATCCCAATATGTAGTAGGCGTAATAATAATTTTGCAGTTAACAGATCCATTCTCCATAGATGCCAATGTTAAAAAAACGAATCCTGCAAAAATCAAATTCTTAAAAACGGACAAGAAAGTTGTGTTTGCCTAACTTTTTTGCCAATAGATTGTTGCAGGATCCGTTCTAAAGCCTGCTTTACACCATACAATCCAGCATACGATATCGTATGCGATCGTACCCGCCCCCATCGTATGTGCGGCACAATCAATTTGTTGAACGTGTCGCACAAACGATTAACCCCCGTCACACGTACTTACCCGTCCATACGACCTCGATGTGGGCGGCGAACGTCCACTTCCTGGAGTGGGAGGGACGTTCGGCGTCACATGGATGTCACGCGGCAGCCGGCCAATAGAAGCGGAGGGGCGGAGATGAGCGAGATGTAAACATCCCGCCCACCTCCTTCCTTCCGCATTGCCGGCGGGAGCCGCTGGACGCAGATAAGATCTGTTCATTGTTCCCGGGGTGTCACACACAGCGATGTGTGCCACCTCGGGTACGATGAACAACCTAACGTTCAATATTTAGGAATTGAACGACGTGCGTGCGATGAACGTTTTACCGTTCAATTGCAATTGCACGTAGCTGTTACACACTGCAATGTACCTTACGATGCCGGATGTGCGTCACTTAAGACGTGACCCCGCCGACACATCGTAAGATACATTGTAGGGTGTAAAGTGGCCTTTACAGATGATTATTGGACATGAGAACTCAGCCTTACAAATCCTAGTTCAAGCAGAAAGAGCGGCGATCTTGAATGAAGTTTCCAAAAAGAATGGGAATGACTCAAGAAGTGGAAGAGATGGGGCATCAAGGACTGGACAGCACAGTTTTTTTTTATATCCTACCAATATTTTGTTCTAGGGTCTGAAAAAACCACGGAGCATAATAAAGAATTCTCAATTAGCAGAGAATACCTTCATTGTGTTCCAGAAATTTTTATTAATTTTAAAGGGGTAGGATAATACAGGAAAGAAAAGGAATTATCAGTTAAAGCACATTTTTCCAATATCAAATTCTTGAAGGGAAGTGGTAAAAAAATTGTTTAAAAGAACAGAGAGTCCTCAGTGGTTGATACCTTTTAATGGCTAACTGAAAAGATGGTAATAATTGTAAGCTTTCGAGACTACTCAGGTCTCTTCATCAGGCATGGTATAACACAAAATCTGATGGACACTTCTGAAGGGAAGTGGGTGAGAATGGAAGGAGGGAAGGGAAATGGGAAGAACTTTAATAAGGGAGGAGAGGAGGGGGAAGGGAATGGAGGATCAAGCTACGTAAAACATTCTTAATCATAACTGTAAAAGCCTAAAATGTTGATAAATAGCAATATATTGAAATATAACTTGAAAAAAACCCCAAAAAACAGAGAAGAGAGAAGAAATAGAGAAGTAAGACTAGAACAGGAAAGAAAGAAGGGAGAGAGCATTCTAAAAGAAAGGGGAAGCTCCGTAAAAATGTCAAGGGAATATATTTGTCCAAGGTTGTCATCTGCGGCAATATGAAGGATAAGCGTTGTTAACTGTGGCATGATACATTTCATAATGTATCAGAGAATACCTTCATTGTGAATCGAATCTTAATCTGCATGATTTGGTAGACTTCGATCTTGACAAATTTGCTCATCTATTTGTGATTTGTGACATTTCTATTGTATAGGTACCCTTATATTGTATGGATGGCTGTGACAGATGACTAACACTGGCATCTCTCACCCATAGGCTATATTGGCAACCCTATGATGGATGAGCCTGAAAACCTGTTGAAAAGCTCATGATATATTGCAGTCCATTATGGCTTATGGGTGATGGGTGCTACTGTTGGGTATTTATTACAGACTCTATGTAACATACACATCAAGAGCTTTTTACAGTAAACTGAAACTAAGAGGCATAATAACTAAACTACCTTTACTCAATATTCAACTTCATGGTGATTGCTAATGACTCGTGATGGGAGAATAGTAGCTATTCGTGTTTGGATTATTCGTAACGAATCCCAAAGTTCTATTCTGGTATTTGTCAGGAATAGCAAACCTAATGCAAGTCAATGGGGATCCCAAGCATTTTTCATGTCATGACGGATACTGGACTAGTACTCGATATTCGATAAGCATTATCCGAACATGAATAGTTACTATTGGCCCATCACTGCTAACGACAAGTGAAAGGCGGACTCGGACTTTAAAAGTTCAAATCCACGGGGTGTCAATGGTACCCGGGTGCCGGACCAGGGCCCAGGATTCCGTGTGTTTGATCCGGCGTTTGAGAAATGAAAAAAAATAAAGAAAGAAAAAATAAAGAAAATAAGAATGACGCGAGCGCTTTATACTTATCAAGGCTTCGGCGCAGCTGTAAATTGCCCCCGCATAGCTGTACACTGCTCCTGTGGCATCCCTGGGTCGCTCATCATTGCTCATACATATGCACTGCTTGCCCCGTCCTAGTGTTTGTGATTGGTTGCAGTTAGTCGTGCCCCCAGCCTGTGTAACAGCGTCTGACTGCATTCAATGACAGGTGCTGTCTGTGGATCAGAATTATAATTCATGAAACAGAAGGCTTAGGATGAGCAGAGGAGGACACATCATTGCGGGTGCAGAGATCTGCTCATCCCTCCCCCCCATCTAGGGGTCTTACCACTAGACCCCCGCTTCTATTATAAACAACTCCATGGACTTGGAAAAATAATGTTTATTCTACACCGGGCTGCATTTTGAACACGCCCCGCCATCACATGACAAATTACATCATACCTGGAATAAGCCCCTACATTCTAGCATCTACCTTTATTTTCAGTGCATGATCTAGACGCATGCAGCTTCGGAAGTGAATGCGCGATGTGGAAGCAGCTTGCAGCCATGACACAGAGCTTCGTTGACTACACCACTTGTGCTACTATCCCCCTATTCCTTCCACCAATATTTTTAATCACTGGATTCTTTTTCCCATAGACTTATATGGGTATCGGATTCGGATTCTGGACCGGAACTGGATTTTTAAACAAATTAGCAGGGAGCCTCCGATCCCGGTTTTCTGCGAGTCTGCCCATCTCTACTAATGACCCTTTCCGTCAATGTCATCATGCAGCTATAATATACCTTTGATACATGCAATGTGTTACTTGTTTTCTGATCTATGGAAAAAGAAAAGTTGAGTGGTCTCAATTTATCAGAACTCCTCTTTTTGCTAGAGGCAGAGTGTTACTACTTCACATCAAGATAAGACAAACAGACGCGAAAAAACATTGGCAATATTTTTGCATAAAGTCTTGTTCTTAACGTTTTGGTGATGCATAAAATAAAGTTATGGAGTGATCAATCAAAGACAACTGAAAAAAGAAACATATACAGATGCCATAAAACCTCCATTTTTATCACTACATAAAAGTCTATAATCCATTATCATAAAATCTTTTATTTCATTTTCATGCATTTACTTCTAAATTAATTTAGATCACATATCATAATTTTTGTGACTGGTCCGATTTTCTTGGTCTATTTTAGTTAAGTTTTCAACATTATTGAATTCTTGTAATTTGCTTGGAACACTCTTGATTTTTAAGTAAAACGTATCACATGACCACATCAACTCAATTTTCATTTGGTTCCAAAATACTTTTTTTCCTAAAATTTACACAACTCAGTATCAAATACCCTATTGGAGAATTTTAAGGTCATAGAGGTAGGAGTTTACCTTTTAGGACTTTTATCATTTTGTCAGATAGGTGAGTAGGTACAAAGAGTTGTTCTAACTTCGGAGGACCCAACACATCCTTGTCTGGCAAGACAGCTCATTAATGTGAATGGGCATTGTGTAATTTTGTCCGGGAGTGGACCCACTGGGCCGTACTCCAGACTACCCTGGAGAAGCTAACCAGTAGCAAACCCCTATGCAGGGATTGTCTGGCGCAGCCCCAGGGGGCCTAAATACATGACAGCCAGGACCAGTGGAGGTCAGCTCTTATGGACTGGTAAAGTCTCTTAATGTCCGGTGATGGTGTGCTCGGATGTGGCAACACGTAGATGGTAACTCGGACTTGCCAGCAGGAGGTGGTGGCTCAGAAGTGGCAACACAGAGGTGGTGGCTCAGACATGGCAGCATGGAGGTGGTGGCTCAGACATGGCAGCACGGAGGTGGTGATTCAGACATGGCAGCACGGAGGTGGTGGCTCAGACATGGCAGCATGGACGTGGCAACACAGAGGTGGTGGCTCAGACGTGGCAGCACGAAAGTGGTGGCTCAGACGTTGCAGCATGGACGTGGCAACACAGAGGTGGTGGCTCAGATGTGGCAGCACGAAAGTGGTGGCTCAGACGTGGAAGCATGGAGGTGGTGGTAGTGAACAGGCTCTAGGATGATACACAGGTTTGGAACGCAAGACTGGTACTAGGACACAATAAAGAGAACTAGACACAGTAGCATAATGGGACCTGAGAACTAGCAATGCACTAACTAGTAGGCAACATTGCTCAGGCACCTCCCCAAAGGGGAGGCAGACTTAAATACCTTTAGGATAATGAGTGACCTCAGGAAACAGTTTCGGAAATGAGACGCAGGCCCATTAAGAAAGCAGTCATGGCCGGGCACTCACAGAAGACCTACGCGTGGCCTGGAAGCAGGAGGAGGCCTCGGCAGACCCCTGGGCCAGAGAAGAGCGCGTGGAGACGCCATGTAAGTAAGGAGAGCCGTGACCCCACCGAGGCCTAAAAGCGGGGGTTGTGGGGGTGCTGCGCTAGGACCAGGACCGGGCGCTGCATACATTCTCAATAAACCTAGGTGAAGGATGAACCATCTTTGTAAAAATATTATTTCAGAAAAGATTAATAGTGGACTAAAGATCTTTTATAACAATACAAGATATTTTGTCCCAATATTTGCCAAACATTTCAAGCATAACCTATGTATTTCTAAATAATGCCCATGTGTCATCCGTTGGCCAAAATCATCAGTTTCAAGCAAATATTCATAATGATCCAAATGTTCATAATTTGGGTTAAATTTTCAATTTTAAGCAATTTTATTCTTATCTATATGGGAAACTGGAAACTTTATTATGGAAAAATAAATGCACCTTCTTTAAAAACTTTTTTCAAAGTGGTGTCTAACTAGCTTCCAGTTATGAAAACGGGATATTTGAATGTTTTCTGAATATTTTTATAGATTTCCCTCAGGTTTTTTCCTTACATGTCAAAGTCATACTGATGAGTGAATTGATTTCTTATGCAACTGGCTCTACAGTGCTGGGAAAGGGAAATTACAGTGGGTTTCCTCGAAGAGACGAAGATTGATATAAGTGCTTAGAATTTGTGTTTAGTTCTGTCCAAATATGTCAGAATTAAGCATGAGTTACAATATAGTGTGATATCATCTTAATATTTCTAGGTAAAAAAAAAGATAATCCTTGTCTTTTAGCCTCAAATTATTATTATTATTATTATTATTATTATTATTATTATTATTATTATTATTAATAATAATTATTATTATTATTTTTATATAGTACCAATATATTCTGCAGCACTTTCACATTAAGTTGGAACATGTACAGACAATAAAGACATGACAGAGTAATACATAATTCAACAGTTACAGGAGACATCAAGGCCCAGCTCACAATCTTACAATCTATAAGGAAATAGGGGGCACATAATAAGTAAGAAGTGCTTGTCAATGTATTATTCAGCCATTATTATAATAAATAGGGGCGTTCAAATAAATTTGCATGAACATCAGCCAGTATCTAAGTGCAGTTACCGAGTACTATTGGGTGCATGGAAGATGTAGAGAAGGATGAATAAGAAAGATCAGATTTGGAGGGAAATGTAGGTAGGAGGAACAAGGACGAAATAGATTAGTGATTTCAGGTGATAAACCTGATAAATCTGTTTAAACAAATGTGTTTGGCTATGTGCCCACAGGACAATGTACCCACGGACTTTGCCGCAGGTTTACCGCAGCTGCTCCCTGGAATCCGCAGCTATCCATTGATGCGGAATTCAAGCATTCTTGTTGCGGTAAACTTCTGGGACAAGTGCGGAAGTTCCGCCCTGTATCTCCATAGTGGAGGAGCGGGAATTTCGCAGATATTTCCACATGAATAATTGACATGCAGTTACGTGCAGCTGTGGAACATCCACAGCATATCCCGCAGCCACACATACCGCACCATTGATGCAGCACTCCTCAAATCTCATAGGATAACATGGGGAGTGTCTGTACTTGTGCAAACCTGCAGATTTATCTTGAAAATCCAGATAAATCCATGGGTTTTCCAGGGCAAAATCCGCGGTTACGTTGTCCCGTGGGCACATAGCCTTTTAGCGCAAAATGGGATTAGATATTAATCACATTGTCTGGGGTAGTGTGTGACGCCCTGGACTAGTCAGGTCGCCCCAGGTAGTCGCATGCACACACACCCCCTCCCTAAAAAGGTGACAGCAGCCAAACTTAAAAGCCTTGTCACCACCCTCCAGGTTTGATGTCCACACCAGGGGGGTGGAGCCAGGCGGTTGGCTCCACCCACCGAGACGTTCACAGGCCTGGAGGCGGGAAAAAGACACAAGTTCTAGAGAGAAAAAAACACCAAAAAACTGAGCTGTAACAAATGTTCAATAAACATGCAACATTACAAGCATGTGAATTGCAGCCTCAAGACTAGAAAAAACCAAGGAGAAAAATTGTAGGAAAAATACCCTGACTATAAATAAATAAATTGCAAGTGCTTAATAACAGGGTACTTAGTATATACATTTTTGCAAAAAGGTAAGAAGCTGTCTCACCTCGTCACGGTGTACCCATCTGAGACAGTCCCTAACCTACTGAAGTTAAAAACATATTCTGTACCTGACTTGTGTCATGTCAAAACTTCAATATGAATGGTAAAGTGGTCAGCTGGGTCCCAGATTAAATACACAGCAAAAGTGAGAAGCAAGTAGTTGTTCAGCCTCAGTATCAGGAGGGCTGCACCCCCAACTTGCATTAAAGCAAGATAGACAAAAAAACACCAAAAAACTGAGCTGTAACAAATGTTCAATAAACATGCAACATTACAAGCATGTGAATGAGAGATTAAGGGAGTAACAAATGGAGTTCCCATCAAGTAAAAACGGCCACTCAGTATGACATAATAGATAAAAAAGAGAAAGAAACTGAGTTTCATGAGGCCTTGCATAATCAAAGACAGATGCGTCACTATTAATAATATATAGTTTATTAGAAAACAGAGAATAAGGGCACTGTCATGTAGAGAAACACATAAAATACAGACAATGTTTGGAGAAAGAATCGGGAAAGTCCCATACTAGGACCTCAACAGCATCATATTATATTAGAAAGTATTGGCTCCAGTTACAAGCATGTGAATTGCAGCCTCAAGACTAGAAAAAAAACTGGTTTTTTTCTGGGTTTTTTTCTAGTCTTGAGGCTGCAATTCAGAATATGTTTTTAACTTTAGTAGGTTAGGGACTGTCTCAGATGGGTACACCGTGACGAGGTGAGACAGCTTCTTACCTTTTTGCAAAAATGTATATACTAAGTACCCTGTTATTAAGCATTTGCAATTTATTTATTTATAGTCAGGGTATTTTTCCTACAATTTTTCTCCTTTTCAAGTTCTAGAGAGAGTAGTTTGACAGTGAAGGAGAAAGGTCGAGTTCAAGGGCAGACCTGTGACGAGGCCTGCCAATAGTCTACTCAGGTGTCTGGGTTGGAGCCCAGTCACCACTGGCAAGGAGGCAGACGGTGGTGGCCGCCTGCAGGAGCGGTCGGGCGGTGGCCCGCCGGTACTGAACCGGGGAACCGATTGGAAACCGGAGCACCAGGAGGGGTACTCAGACCCAGTACGAAGCCCCGAACCGACAGGGCCGAGTCAAATCAACTGATTGAGGACTGGACTTAAGGACCTTTCCCACACAAGACCCGTTAGAAGACAACAGCCCAACCATAAAGGGTAAAGCCAAGGCATAGAGACCCAAGGGGCCAGCGTCTGCTGGCAAACAGGGCTCTTCCGACACCCAGCAAGCCGGGGAGCGGACTACCATTGCTTAGGTATAGAAGTCAAATATTCACACAAAGAGGTGCAGGAGAAAGGAGGAAACCACCAACCTTTTAAGGGAGAAGCTGCAGCCGGCTGCGGACCTTGTTCATCATCCCGTTTGGTTTACCAGAGACTCCAGTGTATTGTGTCATAGTGAGTACACCAGTGCCTTCGGGCCGCACACCGCGCCGCACAGCACCAGCATGCGCCTGTCCCCACGCCTCAGCACCTCCCTCGGGCCCCCGAGACCATCACTCCCCTACCCACGGAGGGGTCAACACCAAGCTGCGCAACACCATCCCTGGGAGGCCTAGTTAACGGCAGCGGTGGTGTCCATCCATTCACCACAACCCGTGGGTGGCGTCACAAACTTACATCCCTTCCAAACCACTGCGGTCTCCGGCCGTGTAACCCCCGCCTCAAAGTCCCTGCGTGTAGCGCCAACCCCCTTGCAGAGCGACGTGACCCCCGGGTCCGTGAGGAGCTCGAGCCACCCACCGTACGAGCACGGATCCGAGCGGCTCGGCGGTCGCAGCCGAGCCCGTGGGGCGGTACACATCGACTCTTCTGGCATCACGAACAGGATAGAACCATCGACTTATCTGTGGAAGTGCACTTTGAAATTATCTTTGGTGGTGAAAAATTGCAGAATCCGCCATCTTGGGCGCGAAAAGTTCCCGCCCGAGCCGTCTTCTCCAAGCAAAAAGGGCACGAAAAGCGAAGCCCCGCCCCCCCGAGAGCAGAGCGGTGCAGAAAGCAAGTGGAGTGCCCCGAAAAGACCAAGGGGGGGTGGGTGAAGAATGGCAACATGTAACTAGCGCTGTGGATTGCAGGGACGCCAGGACTCTGCCGAAATCCGTTCTTGGACACCAACGCGGCAGGATGTGGCGGAAGATCCAGGCCCAAGTCCACTTCATGCTGGCAAAGTGGACGTCGGGGATGAAGGGCCTGGCTGCAGCTGTCCGGGCGCGAGAAGTGGAGATGATCTCGTAGGAGCGGGTAAGCAGTGACCCACGCCCCTATGTCCCCCAGGGATCGGTCGCTGCGGCTGAGGGACCTTGCCTGCTCCCATCCGCCACACCATCTCCCTTGTTGCCATGTCCGCAGCCAACGCCCCGTCCGACCCGCTGCCCCAGTCCATGGCAGCGGAGCCCTACCACCTACGGGGGGGGATCCAGTTACTGGGCCCTCAGGCCTTACCGTCACCATCGCTCCAGCACCGCCGACGACATCCCACCTGGCCCCGAGCATGGCCGCAACAGAGATAGCGACGGCTCCGGCAGTCCGCCCGGCCGCAACGGAGGCGACCCTCGCCCAGAAGCCCAGACCCCCGACCTCGGCTGAGGCATGGCGGGGACACAGCTGCCAAGCGGCAGAGCAGGCCATGTCACAGAGGGGTCTTCATTACCGAAGGTGCCGGTCGTAGCCGGCACGGAGGGACTCCAGTTGGGCCCGTCCCCCGCACAGGCTGATCCGGCGCAGGCCACTGATTGTGGGGCCCACGGCAGTATGAGAGGCCAGTCATAGCCGGCACTGAGGGCACCCAAGTGGTCCTGGCTCCTGGGCAGCAGAGCGGATGTGCATGCCCGCGTTTATTCTGAAGAAAGTTAAAGGCAGCGGAACCCGGTTGCCAAGTTGAACAGTCGCCGTTGGGACCATGCCGCCTGTGTCTTTTCCGACACCCAGCAAGTCGGGGAGCGGACTACTGTTGCTTAGGCATAGGAGTCAAACATTCACACAAAGAGGTGCAGGAGAAAGGCGAAAACCACCAACCTGTTAAGGGAGAAGCTGCAGCCAGCTGCGGCCCCTGTTCATCATCCCGTTTGGTTTACCAGAGACTCCAGTGTATTGTGTCATAGTGAGTACACCAGTGCCTTCGGGCCGCGCACCGCGCCGCACAGCACCAGCATCCTGCATGTGCCTGTCCCCACGCCTCAGCACCTCCCTTGGGCCCCCGGGACCATCACTCCCCTACCCACGGAGGGGTCAACACCAAGCTGCGCAACACCGTCCCCGGGAGGCCTAGTTAACGGCAGCGGTGGTGTCCATCCATTCACCACAACCCATGGGTGGCGTCACGAACTTACATCCCTTCAAACCACTGAGGCCCCTAGCCGTGGAACTCCCCACCAAAGTCCCTGCATGTAGCGCCAACCCCCTTGCAGAGCGACATGACTCCCGGGTCCGTGAGGAGCTCAAGCCACCCACCGTACGAGCTTGGATCCGAGCGGCTCGGCGGTCGCAGCCAAGCCCGCGGGGCGGTACAAGTGTATACTAGAATATTGGTACAGAATAACAGAATGAAAGAAATCTTGGAGACAGAAGTGGGAGATTTGGATTATGAGAAAGTTAGTCTTCAGGTATGTGCACACGATCAGAACTCGCTGCATCCTGGATGCAGCGGGTCCAGACCAGCGGGGCCGCAAGACTCCTCTGTAGGAGAATGCAGGAGGAGGAGTTCTCGCTTCTGTTCTCCCTATGTAGGACACTTTGCGACTTCATAGCAAACAATTGACATGCTGCAACTTGAAAAGTCGCACCGCAGGTCAGTGTTTGCTGCAGGAAAAGCAACCACAGTGGGCACGGGATTTCTAGGAATCCCATCCAGTATGCTTGTACTGTACAACACAGCGTTTTGGATGCAGTTGAATCATGTTGCATCCAAAACGCTGTGAACACTGATCATGGGCCGCACCCTTAGATGAGCTGAAGGACAGAGAGCAAGGGAAGGGTAATAATCAAAGATGAGGGAGGAGATATAGGATGGTGAAGAACTGTGGAGAGCTTTGAAGGTGAAAGTCCTAAGTTTATATTGCACTCTGAAGTAGAAGGGCAACCAGTGCAATGACTAGTATAGTGTAGAGACATCGGTGTAGTAGCTGGACAAAAATACAACCCTGAGTGCTGCATGCAGGATAGATTGAAGAGGAATGGAGTTTAGTAAATGTAGATCCTTTAGATACAATAGACACTGCCACTTCATTGTAGGAGAAGTCTACAGAAGAGCTTTGGATGTGAAAATAAGTTTATATTGTACTTTGAAGTAGAAGGGCCACCAGTGCAATGACTGGCACAATGTGGAGGCATCGGTGTGGTAGCTGGACAGTAATACGAAACTGACTGATTCATGCAGGATGGATTGGAGAGGAAAGAGTTTAGTAAATGTAGATCCTTTAGATACAATAGGCACTGCCACTTCATTGTAGGACAAGTCTACAGAAGTCTTAAGCTCATCATACACACTTGTTATGGTCTGGTGAACAGCTCCATCACTCACCTCACATGAGATACTTTCCACCACAATTTCAACTTTTTGAAATGATCTGTGGAAGATTCCAGGGTACTCTTTCCCAGTCTCCGAATATGCATCTAGAAGCCAGCGATGACTAAGTATCCAGGAGATATATTTAGGGATCGCTGCTTTTTCAGTTACTGGGAGATTGGCCAAATCTTCCAAACAGCTAAGAGGTTTACCGTTTAACTGAAAGTCCCTGGAAAAGTTGGAATTTATGACTCGATTGATCACATAAGAGAACAGCTGCAAGGTAAGAAAGGGGAGCAGAAATCTTCAGTGTGGTGCAATGTAAGAAACATTTCCACTAATAAAACCGGCAGAGGTTGTTCCCTTGTATGATCTTTTTTATTTTGAAGGTCTGTATCTCAGGCTCTATTGGGTAAATGTAATCTGCAGAGGAACTTGGAATCAAGTGTTTAATTCCATTGTAGTGCCATCACAAAGGAACAGAAGAATTACACAGTCCCTATTAAAATCAATGGGCTGTTTGCGAAATGCATCAACACTAAATGTCCTCCAGAGTGGAACACACTCAGTAGCTGCTCTGGCTACTAGCTGGAGGTCCCAAGCGAAGTATCATGATTTTAGCATGACTTTGACTCTGCAGAGCCAATGCATGTATGTTGTCTCCAAGGTTAGATCTGAGGGGAGGGGCCTGTTCGGTAGGGCTGTGACGCCCTGGGCAAGCCAGGGGTCACAAGTCACAGCACCACACACACCCCACATCCCTGCAGGAACACCAAGGTCAGAACACAAATCCTTGTTGCCTTCCTCCAGGGGCTGATGATCACACCAGGGGGTGGAGCCAGGCGGTTGGTCTCCACCCACCAAGGAGTTCACAGTCCTGGAGGCGGGAAAACCAGGCAGATAGAGTTTAGAGTTGAAGGAGTAAACAGTGAAGTTGTAGTGAGAGAAGGAAGTGGTAGAGGAGCTAGTGACAGGAGTGGAAGTGAAAGAGGAAAAGTGACAGTTTGAAAGCCTGAAGTTGGTCCGGGTGTGTGCCCCGGACTGAGACAGCAAAGTTATGTGAGCAAGGATGGTTGACCTTAGGGAGATCAACATCCACCACTGCGGAGACACCATCACGTGTTTCTCAACGCAGTGATTCTAGAGCAATGCCCCCTGGGAAATATTCAAAGCCAAAAGGCCTGCGGAGACACCATCAACCACGGGAAGGGCAGTCTCCAGTCAAGGAGACCACCTATGCCAAACATGGTATCCATCCACAGACAGCTGTTTCGGGGTATTTGCCCCTCATCTTGCTTTGAATATTTCCCAGGGGGCATTGCTCTAGAATCACTGCATTGAGAAACACGTGATGGTGTCTCCGCAGTGGTGGATGTTGATCTCCCTAAGGTCAACCATCCTTGCTCACATAGTCTTTTACTAGGCAATGTCCCACTAGCTAGATTCCTACTCCACACTGATGAGGGGCAAATACCCCGAAACGGCTGTCTGTGGATGGATACCATGTTTGGCATAGGTGGTCTCCTTGACTGGAGACTGCCCTTCCCGTGGTTGTTCCTTCCCGGTGAAAGACCTGGCTAGTTTCCTGCCAGCGTTGAGAAACATGTGATGGTGTCTCCGCAGGCCTTTTTGCTTTGAGACAGCAAGGTTGGCAGACGGCGGTGACCGTCTGCAGGGGAGGCTGATCGGAGGTTGCCGAAAGGACCGTGGACAGGTGGTGGCCCGGCGGTACCGGAGCGGTATACAAAGAACAGTCAGCACCAGTGGCAGGGGCCTTTCGGATCCCGGCAAGGCTAGGAGTCGCCGAATTTGCCAAATCCGTCAGTGAAGGGGACCTCCGGGTCTCCTAGCAGCAAAGTCCCGAGTAAAGGCAACCGTCCAACCGTGAAGGGGAGACACCGCCACCGCCGAGGCACCAGTTTCCCAGGGCCAGCGCCTGCGGGCAAGAGTGGGGCTCCTCCGGCCCATATCCAAGTCGGGGAGCGGTTACCGGTGGGAATCCATCGCTACCAAAGACTATACTTAGGTGCAGAGAAGAGACCGTCACTGTTAACTGCAGGGAACATCAGCACCGCAGCCGTCCGAGGGACCCGTCCAACCAGCCGTTTGTTTACCGTGAACTGTGTCATCATCCTTGGGCTGAGTGAGTACCTCCGTGCCGTGCGGCACAGCGCTGCCCCTGCGTCCCTGCACCTCCACAGGCCCCATAACCCGCCTGTCCACCAACCTAACTCCCGTCATCGGGCCCCGGGACCACCAGACCCCCTACCCACGGAGGGGCAAACCAACATCTAGCTGCTCCATACCACCACTCCCGGGATCCCCAGACAGAGCAGCGGTGGTGTCCACACAATCACCACAACCGTGGGTGGCGTCACGGACATTAATCAAATCCCCCACCAACAAATCAATCCCCCCTTTCACTCACGGGCGAGGAGCGCCGCTCGAGACCCCCGGGATCCGGCCCACCGCTCGAGCCACCACAGAGCAGCAGCAGCCGGACCCGAGCAGTGGGGTGAGCGTAGTGTTGACACCCTCCTCCCCGTCCGCGACAGGGCCTCGTTCAATAGGTCACGCCACCATATCTTGGTGTTGTTACATCTGGGATGCTGCCAGTAATAGTTCCTGCTCTGCAGCATGCATCTGGCTCCTGTGAGTGTTCTCTGATCAAGTCCAACTACCTGTCAGTGTTCCGGGATTTCCAGCTTGCTTCTGAAGGATCTTGCCCTTGTTAACATGGAGTTTTCTGTTCTGTTGCCCTACTTCCTGTTCATCTGTTTAAAAGCCCGCCCCTAAGCTTAGTCTAGTTGCTTGAGTATACTGCTTCCTGTCTACTCCTGCCCTGTTGCTCTCATTTCCTGGTTGCTATTTTGGATCCTGGTGAATCACCTGACTCCACCTGGTTTCATCGAGCTGTGCCCTCGCTGGTCCCGGACTGTGTCTGCCGTCTCTGGTTGGCGTTTGTGCCCGGTCCCTTCCGGTACATATCTGTGGTGCCCTGGACAAGCCAGGACGTCACAAACATTACACCAACACACCCCACACTCCCGGTCAGGCACACCGAAGTCCGACAAAAATCCTTGTTGCCTCCCTCCAGGGGCTGATGTTCACACCAGGGGGTGGGCCAGGCGGTTGGTCCCGCCCACCGAGGAGTTCACAGTCCTGGAGGCAGGAAAAAGCAGTAGAGTTGGAGATCAGTTTAGAAGGAGGGTGGTAGTTGAGCAGACTGAAGTAGGTCGGGTGTGTGGCCCGGACAAAACAGCAAGGTTGGCAGACGGTGGTGACCGTCTGCAGGAGAGGCCTATTGGAGCTAGCTGTAAGGACCGTGGACAGGCGGTGGCCCGGCGGTACCGGACCAGTACGCAAAGAGAAGCCAGCACCATCCGGCAGGGGCTTACGGACCCCGGCAAGGCTAGGAGTCGATGTGCAATTTGCCAAATCCATTAGCGAAGGGAACCTCCTGGGTTTCCCAGCAGCCAAGTCCAGACAGAAGGCAACAGTCCAACCGAGAGAGGGAAACACAGTCACCGCCAAGGCTACAGTTCCCAGGGCCAGAGCCTGCGGGCAAAAGGGGCTCCTTCGGCAACCTTTCAAAGCTGGGGAGCGGGTTACCGGTGGGAACCCATTGGAACCATTACACTACACAGGTGCAGGGAAAGGCAGTCACCATCAACCTGCTGGGAGACACAACACCGCAGCCGTCTGTGGGACCCGTCCATCCAGCCGTTTGTTTCATCAGAGACTCTGTGTACATCATTGGGCTGAGTGAGTACCACCGTGCCGTGTGGCACAGCGCTGCCCCCGTGACCCTGCACCTCCCCAGGCCCCGTAACCCGCCTGCCATCCATCCCTACCCCATCCCCGGGCCCCGGAACAACCAACCCCCTACCCACGGAGGGGAGAAAATAACATCCTAACTGCTCCCTGTCATCGGTCCCGGGATACCCGTCCAGAGCAGCGGTGGTGTCACCAACCTCACCACAACCGTGGGTGGCGTCACGGACAATAAATCCCCAAAACCATCCCCCCTTTCACTCATGGGCGAGGAACGCCGCTCGAGTCCCCGGGATTCGGCCCACCGCTCAAGCCACCACCGAGCAGCAGTAGCAGTAGCCGGACCCGAGCAGTGGAAGAGCGCAGCGTCCCCTCCTCCGCCCGCGACATATCCACGCTAGGACCCGTGTTCCACATCCAGTACGGACATTTTGGACTATAACCTGTTGCCCTTCCGTGTCCCGGCTGCTGCTGCGGCCTTCTGGTGTGATCGCCAGACAGCCCCTGTATAGGGGTTCGCTCCTGGTGGCCTCCCTGGGGGAGTCCGGTGCACGGTCCCGGGATTTCCCCTTTGCTCCGAATCTGGCAGGTATTTACTGTGTTTATGTTCTTTCCTGTGTACATATTGTTGGTTGCATATTATAAAACTTCTTTGCACCAAGAACCCGTCTCTGGTTGTCATTGCCCTAACGCAATTGAAATCCTCAGTTCATACAATAGTATTACACTACCCAGTACCGTTCTCCCTGACCTCTGTCACTTCTGTCTGGCCTCACCTCCCTGCCCTCCTGACTCTGGTCCTGTTCCGTGTCCTCAACTCCACTCCCTCTTCTGTGCGTACTTGTTCTCAGTGACCTCCGTCCCTCCTGCCCGGTCTATCATCCCAGTCCTCGTGACCCTGGTCCTGTTCCATGTCCCAACCTCCACTTCCTCCATAGTGCTTACTTGTTCTCCTGGCCTCTGACCTCAGTTTTGTTCTTTGACTTTGGCTTGTGTACACCTCGGTACAGAGGTGACATCCCAGCATAGACCTTGGCTTATTGACTATCCCTGCACTTGTGTTAGCGACCTCTAGTGGGTCTCTGTCTTACTGCACTGAGTAGTTCTTCCTATACCTGAGTCCCAGCACCCCTTAGTGGTAGCTTTATACTAAGGACCACCTCTAATAACACAAAATAATTGGGTATTACAATTTTCGGTTATGAGCAGCAACCCCATTATGTCAGATATCATATCCACTTCAAACATGACCTTTGTTATCTTTAGCGAGTCTGACATTTTATCTATGATAGACTCTCTTCTAGCGAGGGCTTAATAAAGTCTTTTACATAGTACTGCTCTTCCATGCAGCTGTTTATTCAGATAAGTGATATGCTGGATGTGAATGTGACACACTGTATAGGATATTCCTGTCTCCGGGGCACACTTCTTTCATCTACCTTTTGTTTCAGTCAGGAACGTTATTGCTTTCTTTTGATCAGGGAGATGTTGTTAAAAAAAAAAATCAGAAGCGTGAAATGTCTCAATAAGAAAAGCTGTGCTTCCATCTCATGACATTAAAATATGCAAATTATTAACCTCCGAGCAAAAAAAGAAGAGTGGGTCAATGCAAAGTCATTTTTCTGCTGACTTCAACAACTTGTCAATCAAGTCATACATAAAAACACCCTAAACAATACGGAGGTGTCAGCTGACATTAACCTACAGGACTAGAAAGCACATTCATAAACCTGGGGGATTTTTTTCAGAATGATTTACAGGTAACAAAAAACATGGTGGAATTGTGGATTTTGATAAGTTATATTTATGATTTTAAACTTATTGAAAAATTAAAGAAACACTCCAAAAATGAATCCAATTAATGCATCTTTAAAGGGAACCTGTCACCAGATTTGGTGACTATAAGCTGCGGCATCCACCACTGGGCTCTTATATACAGCATTATAACATGCAGACAGTACAGATGGGTCAGATGGGTGGTTCCGTTCTCCGGGTGCGGCGCCTCCTCTTTCGGACATCTTTGTCCTCCCTCTTCTGAAGCTGGGGTGCATGACGCGTCCTACACAGGGCCAAATACCAAGGCAGGGTACTCAGACCCCGACTAGGCTCGGAAGTCGCAGAAAAAGTTGAATTCTCTGATTGCGGTCTGGACCTCAAGGGTTCATTCCCACCCAAGTCCCGTTAGAAGGCAACAGTGCAACCAGTCCGGATAAGAGCCAAGGGCCAGCGCCTGCGGGCAAAACGGGCTCTCCTGACACGTACAAGCCGGGGAGCGGACCACCCGTGGGAATCTATAGGGGCCAAACACATACAAACAGGTGCAGGGAAAGACAACCGCCACCAACCCTCCCGAGAGAAGAGAAGACACAGCAGCCGGCTGTGGGCCCCGTCCATCCAGCCGTTTGGTTTACCAGAGACTCTGTTATTTACTACCTGAGTGAGTACACCAGTGCCGTCCGGCACAGCGCTGCACCGTAACCGGCCGCGCGGCCTCCCCGCATCGGACCTGCATCTATCCCCTACCCACTGGTGCCCAACTCCTCCCCAACCTGGGGCCCCGGGACCAACAGCCCCTACCCACGGAGGGGCCAACACCTCAGCTGCTCCCCGCCATCGCTCCCGGGAACCCCCGTCACCAGCAGCGGTGGTGCCCACCATCACCACAACCCCGTGGGTGGCGTCACAACCGACATCCCACCACCAAACCTCCCCTTTTCACTCGTGGGCGAGGAGGCGCTGCTCGAGCCACGGGTCCGGCCCCGTGCTCGAGCCACCGAGGAGCAGAAGCACCGGACCCGAGTGCCAGAGATTCCCCAGGCGAGCGGCGTTTCCCCAAAACCCCCCTCTCCGCCCGCGACAACTTGGCGTCACGAACAGGATCCTACCCATCTACTTACCAGTAGAAGTGCGCCTTGCAGTCCCCGCCGGCGGTGTCCGGCCGAAAAGTTTGAAATTCCGCCATCTTGGGCGCGAAAAGTTCCCACTCGAGTTGTCTTCCCCGAGCAGGGAAGGCGCGAAAGTGAAGCCCCGCCCCCTGAAGTAGGAGGTGTCGGAGAGAACAAAGGGGGGGGCGGGTAGTGGCCTGCCTCATGTAACCGAAGGGATAAAGGGCAGGGATGCCAGGACTCTGCCATTCATCCGGTTCCTGGAAAGCACCTGCGCAAAATGTCCAGTCCGTCCGGCCACCCTGAAATCCCCAAGCCCATGCCCGGAACAGCGGCGTGGGTGGAAGCCCGGACAGCGCAGATGTGCTGCCGCCTGCAGGCCCAAGTCAAGTTCTTAATGGAGCGATGGGCGTCCGAGATGGAGGAGGTGGCGGCGGCCGTGCGGAAACGCGAGGTGGAGACAGTGCTGGAGGAGCAGGTAAGCGACCCACGCCCCTGTGTCCCAAAGGGACTGGTCGCTGCGGCTGAGGGGCCCGGTCTGCGTCCGCTCTCCCTGCTGTCTCTCCCGCCATCCGTACCGGTTGTCGCTGCCCCACCAATCGGTTCACTGCCCCCACCACTGGCAGCGGAGTCCAACTTGCCCGCCCCAGAGGACAAGCCTGCAGGCGCCGCCCGTGGACGGCCCTATGAACAACCCACACCGATCCCGTTACCCTGGAAGGTTCCCCAGGAGGAGTCCGTCTGTGAGGCGAAGCCGCCGGTCCCGGAAGTGACCGCGCCTGAGAGAGTCCCGGCCCCGGCAGTCCGCCCGGCCGCGGAAAGAGTGAAGGCCCAGCAGGTGAGGTCTGCCGTCCCTGAAACCCACGCCTTGGCTGAGGCAGAGCCGGGTCGCCGCTGCAATGCAGCACCCCAGGCCATGTCACCGCAGGGCTTCCCAGCGAGGGTACCGGTCATAGCCTGTACGGGGGAGATCCAGCGGGGCCCGACCTGCGTGCAGCAGGGCTATGCAGGTGCCCCCTTTTGGGATCGGCAGCCGAACCAGTTGGGCCAGGAAATTGCCATCAGGGAGCAGCAGAGAGCCGAAGTGGTGGCCTGTACCATACGGGAAAAAGACCACCTGCGGAATGCCACCTACCGGGTGCGGGGCCCGCTGTACGAGGGCCAGGTCAAGCGATTCGACCCCCAGCGGGGGTATGGATTAATTTAGGAACCGGGCCTAGAGGCCGAGATCTTTGTGGCTTGCAGGGATGTGAACTCCCATCTCCCGACGGGCTACCCGAGCCGTGACCTGCAACCGGGTGATCTGGTAACATACACCCGACATTGCAGGGAGAGGGGCTGGTTTGCCCTGGATGTAAGGGAAAGAGCAAGCCTCAGTGTCCCGAGGCGGCCCCAGTCCCCTCCCCCACCATCTCGTCCGGATGTCGAGCTGTATGAGAAGTATGAGGAAGGTGACCTCAAGTGATTGGCAGCGGACGTCCGTTGCAAAAAGAACTGTTGTTCCCCGTTGGGACTGGTGTTATTCCCGTTTGAACCGTTAAGCCCCCTTACCGCATGAGGAACTACCCATGAACATGGCCGAGAACTTGCAGGCCACCCACGAACTAGTGGGTTTGTAAATAGTTCCGGGCTGAGTGCCGGTGACCACCGCTGGGTCAGGGGTTCCCCTGGACGTGGGGCCCCCTGAGTGTTAACCGGGTGCGGAGTACCGTACTGTGACCATTCCCGCTTGAGCAACCTGAACAGGTTCCTGCTTCTGGACTGGGGAAGAGGGGTGCTGCCCGTTTCTTAGGGGCAGCATCAAGGTTTAGGTTGTTTGGGTGTGTTGCCCGCACACGTAGAACAGAGCCACCCATCTGACTCATCTGCACTGTACTGACCATTTAGGAGAGTATTATAAAGTCATTTTTACGCTCTACACAGTGGCCTGGGCTCTTATATCCAGCATGTTAGAATACTGTATATAAGAGCCCAGTGGTTGTGGCTGCAAATCTGGTGACAAGTTCCCTTTAAAAGGAACGTACTGGGCAAAACATGTACTCTGTTGGGCAACACACATCCACACACACATACGCGCACACACACACACACACACACACACACACACACACACACACACACACACACAGGTATATGATGCTAGATACCAATTTATTTATTTCTTCTTATTTTGATACACAGCCAAGAAAAGCAGACAGCTCGGGGCTGCAGCCTTTAGCCGTATGCTTTATCTGTTCTGGGTATCATAATATGGGGGGACCTTAAGCCAATTTATTTATTTATTTTTACACCACTATAGATACACAGACAGCGTGTGTGATTGTAAGTGTGACGCCCTGGACCCTAGGGGTCACAGTAGAACAACACACACACACACACACACACACACACCCTACCCTGGTAGGAAACACCCGTCAACCTAAAAATCCTTGTTGCCTCCTCCAGGGTCTGATGTCCACACCAGGTGGGGCGGAGCCAGGCGGTTGGCCCCACCCACTGAGGAGTTCACAGTCCTGGAGGCAGGAAAAACAGTGAGTTAGAGTGTGGAGTTCAAGTACAGTGGAGTTGGAGGTGGAAGCAGAGACTGTGTGTGTCTGGGTTGGAGCCCAGGCACTGTCAGCAAGGTCGGCAGACGGTGGTGGCCATCTGCAGGAGTTAGTGGACGTCTGCGGAACCGTAGGACCGGTGTCAGGCGGTGGCCCGCCGGTACCGAACCGAGGAGCGGAGTGAAGCTAAGCACCAAGGCAGGGTACTCAGACCCCGACTAGGCTCGGAAGCCGCAGTAAAAGCAGAATTCCTTGATTGCGGTCTGGACCTCAGGGGTTCATTCCCACCCAAGTCCCGTTAGAAGGCAACCGTCCAACCAGTCCAGATAAGAGCCACCGCCAACGGCCAGAAATCCAAGGGCCAGCGCCTGCGGGCAAAACGGGCTCTCCCGACACGTACAAGCCGGGGAGCGGACCACCCGTGGGAATCCATAGGGGTCAAACACATACAAACAGGTGCAGGGAAAGACAGCCGCCACCAACCCGCCCGGGAGAAGAGAAGACACAGCAGCCGGCTGTGGGCCCCGTCCATCCAGCCGTTTGGTTTACCAGAGACTCTGTTATTGACTACCTGAGTGAGTACACCAGTGCCGTCCGGCACAGCGCTGCACCGTAACGCTGACCCCGCGGCCGCGCGGCCTCCCCGCATCGGACCTGCACCTATTCCCTACCCACCGGTGCCCAACTCCTCCCCAACCGGGGCCCCGGGACCAACAGCCCCTACCCACAGAGGGGCCAACACCTCAGCTGCTCCCCGCCATCGCTCCCGGGAACCCCCGTCACCAGCAGCAGTGGTGCCCACCATCACCACAACCCCGGGTCCGGCCCCGTACTCGAGCCACCGAGGAGCAGAAGCACCAGACCTGAGCGCCAGAGATTCCCCAGGCGAGCGGCGTTTCCCCAAAACCCCCCTCTCTGCCCGCGACATAAGCAGGCACACACGCTGTCACATAGGGTGGGGGCATGGTCTGACTGCAAACAATCATAGACGCCGGGACTACCGGGTGGTTGTAGGAAGCAGTGCATGAGGTTAATGCGTGGCCCCGGAAGTAGTGTTACTTCCATGAGGGAGACTGGTAAGTATAACGCGCCTGCTGTAATCCCCCTATCCCTTCTACCACCTTTTTAAAGTACCTGATGTGGGTCCCCATATGGGATTGGCATAAGGCCATATAAATACAGAATTAATTCCGGGCCCAACCTGGGGATTTTTTTTTTTTTTAAATCCGGCAGGACCTGTCAATTCTGGATATCTATGGGTTTGCCCATCCCTACTCACAAGTGATTTGTTCCTTTTGCACAATGAGTACTAGAAAGTTTAAAATACATTAAAACTGGATGTGTACAAGTCACTTCTTGTCTAGGACTGCTCACCTACAGGCTGCACTCACTTGCTTTTGTATTTACTTCTGTCGTCACCATTGTTTCTCTTGGTTCATGCTTCCCAGTACTTTCCAACAGCTCCCTAGCTCTATCTGCTCCTAACCAGCGTTCTTCCAACTCTTCTCACTGTAAATTACACACTACTAAACTGGAAATACATTTTCCTATATCAGCTCATGCCCTACTCCCTCTCCTTGTGTGGCTAGACTTAACCCTCACTTGCCCAGGGGACATCTAATGCTAACCAGGTGGACCCAGTGACGTTGTATGGCCTGTTTCTACACTGCGGCTCACAACCACTTGACCCTCTCACATAATATAACTTACAATAATGTCATTGTAACTCATAATATGTTATACCTTAATTCCACTTAGTAAACACATTACACTCTTATGTTAATATCATTGGTGCCTTCAGAGGGGGGCAAACAAGGGTAGGTCCTCCCTTACATATGCCTTACACATTGTATATAGATAAGGATACTTAGTTTTATTACCCTGAGGTAAGATAAGTATAGTGTCATGTCCTCACCAGAGTCCGCTCCTGTGACTTCTGTTTCAGACACCAGGAGCCGCCACATTCCCGCTGTGGACTGTACTGGTGATGGGGGAGGAGTCAGTGCCGGTGGCTCTGGAGGGGGCAGGCTCTGCTCATCCACTAGGCTGGGTTTTCCTGGAGGCTGCAGTACCACTGACTGAGTGTAGGTTGAGTGTGTCTTCCAGCTGAGGTTACCACAATTCAGCTACAACCAATGGGAAGACACAACATCCTTTCTATCCCCTCTTCTGTCTGCTGACCATTGCCAGATATAGATTGTATTCCTGCTAGTCTCTGGTTCTCCCTACTCTGATTATTTGATTCCGGCTTTGACCCCGGCCTGCTCTCTGACTACTCTCCTGCCTGCCGTATTTGCACCTCGCTGCCCGATCCGGATTTGACCTCTGCTTAGTTTTCTGATTATGTCCTTGCCTGCCTGATTCTGTCCCTGTTTTTCATTTCCTGGTTTGACCCTGCTTGACTACTACTCTCATCGGACTGCAGCCTACCACAGGTAGTGATCTCTGGGGACCTGTGTAATTACAAATCCCTGTATAGGGGTTAAAGGGTTTCAGGTTCTCGGGGTCCTGCTTTGTGAGCGGCATTCCTCTAGTCTGTCTATTACAGCCAGTCTGAGCCTATGGTTCCAGGCAGGCGTTATATATAGCTACTACTAAGGCAATATTGAGATGTGCATTCATATATCTATTTTTCGGTTCCCTGAATGGTGCCAACAGAGCCTGATGGACTACGTTGTATTCAATGGTGTCTGTCTGGTTTTCGACATTTTAATATCTCAAAACAGCCTTCAACACAGTTGTGAACAGAGTCTTCTAAATGGTTCAAAAAAGAAAATAAATTAGAATTCTTCAAAGTTTTTAACATTTTTAACAAAAGCTATAAGATTGTCAGTATAACAGACAGCATTACACATGGCACATTGACGTATTTATAAGTACAGCTGGGTAAAAAAGAACCATCATGAATTCATCATCCAGTGTCACGGTAAATGACTGTTTTAGGGCAATTACAACAGACTGGTAAAGTGATTGAATTAAGACATCCAATGTTTAATTCAGTCTTAAGGAAAACTAGCATACTAATTTGGGCTGCATCTAAATGTCTTTGCTTATCAATTCAAAAATCACAAACCTGACATAAAGCTTTAAAAAGGTTACGTCAGTCTACCATCATTTCAAGAGGCAAGATTAAAAAAAAAGTCATAAAAATATTAATTTCAAAATATTACCGACTATTTTGGAAATATAACCTTTTTGGAAATGCCATCTAGATAAAGGTGGTAATAGGATTGTGCTTTTCCGGAGGAAAACACTCGTATTTTGTATAGACTTTTTTTAATAATACATTTTATTTTTCTTGTATTAATATCTCACTACATTTTTACTCATTCTTTTCAAATCCTTGTGACATCCTTTGGGATGACAGAGTTGATAAATTCAGTATATTCGACTTAGACACTGGTAAAGAATAGAAGTAACAGAAGGGACACAAAGCATGAGTAATAATTAGTTTGGGATTTAGGTAAGTTATGGCAATGCAATGTGTCATGTCTTCAAGTCATATCAAGAACTTTTTCTTTTCTGGTTTTTTTTTTTCAAATTTTATTGTATCTTCAACTTTGTACACGTGATGGACTATCATAAATTCTAAATGGAAATCATATACCTCCCAACATTTAATATATACAACATTAGAGGTGCATTTATAAGCCCTATGTGATATCCCAGGTGTAAAGCTACCACTAGGGGACGCTGAGACTCAAGTGGAGGAAGAGCTTCTGAGTGCAGGAAGGCAGAGGCCCACAAAAGGTCGCTTAACACAAGCGCAGAGATAGTCAGTCAGCCAAGGTCTGAGCCGGGATCTCACGCCTGTACCAAGGAGTAAGCAAGCCCAAGAACAAAACCGAGGTTGTATGCCGGGAGAACAAGTAATCAGAGGGGAGGTAGTGGAGGCCAGGACACGGAATGGGACCAGGCTCAGGAAGACAGACTGAAGGCTGCACATCCAATAATATGATAATGGTATAATGCTACAAGCATGCTGACAATTATAATGAAAAATGCAATTTGCTAACTGGAAAGTGAACATGTGAATCATGAAATGCATACCTGCCAAGACTATTAGGAAAAAAGAGATATTTAGCAATCGCATTGATCAATGTAACTGAGCCCCAATACCTCGCCAAGGTATATCTCTATATTGGGGTCCCTAGCTCTGTGACCCTAACTCTGTGTCATCTCATTGCAATTAAAAACTGCTGTGTGTGGAGAGGGGTAACCAAGGACTTGCCTATATAGGAGATGGAAAAAAAAACATGGCCGAAAGGGGCGGCTGTGTGTGGGTGGGTGGTTACCCCTCTCGACACCCAGCAGTTTTTAATTGCAATGAGATGACACATAGTTAGGGTCACAGAGCTAGGGACTCCAATATAGAGATATACCTTGGCGAGGTCACAGCGACGTCACTGAAACGTCACAGCGACGTCGCTGAAAAGATATGTTGTTCGTGCGACATTTGGTGATTGCTGCTGTAGCGAACATTATCGCTATGGCAGTGATCACCAAATGACGCACGAACGACGGGGGCTATCGCGCAGACATCGCTATCGATGTTGCAGCGTGTGAAGCACCCTATAGACATCAAAGAGAAGTAGAATATATGTCGTACACCGGCTCTTATGATGAATAGGTTATAATGGTAGATAAAGTGACACAATCTTTGAGTATCACATACAGTCATACCAAATATCATCCCCAATTTCAATACAGTAAATGCATGGAGACAGGGAAACGAAGAAAAAAGTAAGGATTTTAATATAAATATATGCCAATTTCAATTAAAAAGTAGACTCAAGGTGACTTCAGCAAAATATCTACTAACAAGTGAGTTATCTTAGTGGAAAAGTCCCTTTAATTTCCACTGTCTTAGAGAACGTCTGTATTTCCCTTTTTAAATGCAGAGTCACATTGTGTTTTCTCAAAAGCTCCATTTGGCTAATTTTGGAGATATCTTTTCCTGCACATGTGTTTTTTTAAGAGGTTAAGCTGCCTGCTGCTATTCACACTCATTAAAGCTAGAGATAAATCCTTATTAGCATCTGGTGCTGCAGCAAAAATAAACTGGTTAGAATGTGATGAGAAAAATAAGAAAAGGTGAAAAGCTCGAAAAGGAAATAAACAAATTGTATTTTTTTTAATCTCAAGTATGCAGTGACATTTTTATAATTTTGTAACCAATAGGGGTAGGATGCACCGATATGTAATACAGAAACTTGTTATGATATATAGTCATCAAGTCAAAATCCTGCAAGGAGACTGTGATGCTAGTTACTACTTACGGGTAGTAATGGATGGAAAAGTAGTAAGGAAAGCTGGGGTCTGGTAAGAGGAGGACACGTATGAGCACAAAGAGTAAGCAAAGGTGTAGTCTGGTCAATATCCGAGGGTCAGAAATCCAGGAGAGCAAGTAATACAGTAGGTTCAGGGAGAAAACAGAGACGTGGTCAGGTAACAGTCAGAGGTCAGAAGGCAGGGAGTCATGACAGGAACAGGGAGCGGGCAGAGAGAAGTCAAATAACAGTCTGGGGTCAGAAGACCAACATCAAAACCCTTACAGAGACACATGCCAACAGCACAACTGCAGAACCAGAGAATACAACTGGCAAGGTTCAGGGCAAGCATGCTCAGTAAAGAAACCTGAGCAATTACCAGGAAGATGGAACAGCTGAGAGATCAGCACCAACATGGAATCCTGTGCTGTCAATTAGACTGCTAGCTCAGTAACGCAGGAAGGCACAGCAGAGCATCTCCAAAGGCAAAATGCTTTGCAAAGAGAAATCGTGACAGAGACCACATAGCAAAGAGGTTGATGAGAACATAAAGGTGTTGTTTCATCCCAGTCTTTTAATATAGGAGCCTTTGTCTGCTCCCAGTCCACAAGTTCATCATTTCTCCTATCTCTCACACTGGCAGGATCAGGACCACGTGTTATTTTTTATTATTATAGCGCCATTTATTCCATGGCGCGTTACAAGTGAAAAAGGGTATATGTAATAAAAACAAGTACAATAATCATGAACAATACAAGGAACAGACTGGACCTAGAGGTGAGAGGACACTGCCCCCGAAGGCTCAAAGTCTACAAGGGATGGGTGAGGATACAGTAGGTGAGGGTAGAGAAGGTCGTGTGATGCTATAGTGCACTTAGGATTATTGCAGGTTGTAGGCTTGTTGGAAGAGGTGGGTCTTCAGGTTCCTTTTGAAGGTTTCCACGGTAGGAAAGAGTCTGGTATGTTGTGGTAGAGAGTTCCAGAGTATAGGGGAGGTGCGGTAGAAATCTTGTATGCGATTGTGGGAAGAAGAGATAAGAAGACAAGAGATCATATGAGAATCGGATGTTGGGTGCAGGTAAATACCGGGAGACTAGGTCACAGATGTATGGAGGAGACAGGTTGTGGATGACTTTGTATGTCATGTATAGGGTTTTGAATTAGATTCTTTGGGCAATGGGAAGCCAATGAAGGGATTGGCAGAGTGGTGAGGCTGAGGAATAGCAGGGGGACAGCTAGATTAATTGCGTGGTAAAGTTTAGGATAGATTGAAGGGGTACAAGAGTGTTAAAAGGGAGGACACAGAGCAGGAGGTTGCAGTAGTTGAGGCAGGAGATGATGAGGGCATACACTTGAGTTTTTGTAGAAACTTGGATAAGGAATGTACGGATACAGGAAATCCTTATTATTTATACAAATGGCTCAAGTCTGCCAGAATGTGAGGCATTGTTTTTTTCACATATCCCCTTTATCTTATAGAGAAAAGGCCCTAAAGGTTTCTATCAATTATTAACACCCCTTTACCGTTTGTAAAGCTTATAGTTGCTGCACCCTGCTTATTTGGTTTTTTTTTTTTTGCTTTTTTACCTTGAGAAAGGCACTAGTTTGGTGACAAAACACGTTGCTACTAATAAAAACCTTATTTAAGCTCCAAGGATTTGCAGAATACCTAACATGATTCTCTCCAATCTGGTAAAGGCCTCTTAAAGTGACTCATATACTTACTTGTATGACACCATTACTTTCTGCCACTGTTTACAGACATGCAGTGTCCCCATTGGGGCTCACAATGTAAATTTTCTGTTTGTCCTTGGACTGTTGGAGGAAACTCTTGCATACACGGGATTTTGTTGTGGTGGGACTCAAACCCAGGTCTTCAGCGATGCAAAGCAATAGTGTTAACCAATGAAACACCATACTGCCCATACTATGGATGTTCTATGCTGTCTATATACCCTAGTATCAAGTACAGACAGGAATTGTGATGGGACAATCTCTTTATTCTAAGGATTTGTACACACGGCATCTTTTTCAGACAGATTCTGCTCGGAATCCACCTTTAAAAGCACCACAAAAACGCCCCAACAAATGGATTTAGTGCATAGCAATGTGAAAATTCAGTTCAGTATTATTTTACTGCTTTTAAGCACTTAAGGACTTGGAAACACTGACGTGGTTAAAAAAAAGTAATATGCCTATTCTTTTGGTGGCTTCCGGTAGGAAGCTGCACGCTATCTATACTTAAAATATGGAGCAAGAGTCGCCACCGGAAGGATGACTGTGTAGCTCTTAGTTATTTAACTTCATTAATTTTCTAATTCTTTTTCACCCCTTTAAGGATTAGATTGACCCAAAAGAGGTCTAGAGAATTGTTCAATGGATCCAGTCACAATAATGAAGCTATGCCAAAAACTGTCCATCGCAAACTTCTCCCCCCCAACAACCTCATTCTCATTTGATCAAAAAACGTGTGGTTAAGACCTTAAACCATTTTTAGCTCATATCCGACATATCATTTTGCATGATCTGTAACTTCCCATGTAAACAGTCTCACAATACGCTTTTCTTATGCATTTTGCAATGTTAATTTTTAATTAATCCTGTGAGGTTTTTGGCTAAAGCGGCAACTAGCATTTAGCACAAACACTATAATTAAGGCTGTTTCTTATAATAAGCTGTAAAGAGAATAGCAATTTCATTTTTTTACACCTTAAAGATTTAATACACAAACATTTTAGTTAATTTAATGCAATAAAGTGTCTCATGGAGCCATTACAATAAAAACTCTTGCAGCAGATAAGTTGGAATATTTAGAACATTTTTAGATATTTATGTAATTGTTGTTCTTTTTCTTTTAATTAATTACTGTGTATCACACTAAGGACTTCTTTAATCTGGTGACTGTTAATTGCAAAAACTAAAAAAAAAAAAAAAGAAACAAAGCAATATAACTTCTAAAAGTGTATAGAAACAAAAACAACTTTCAAGAAGACTTGTTACCACTTGTGACATTTCTGCTGTAAATATGTACATGAACTATAATCATAGAATTCCAGAGAATATAATTCTCAAAACTCTGTATTGTACTGTTTCCAGACAAAATTACACTGGATGTTATCAACTTCTTTTCGCAAATGGGTATTTCACTGCCCAGTCTGATACTGTTAGCTGTCACTGGCCACACCACGAGCTGGTGACGCCCAGTTGTCATTGTATTCATATGGAACAGAAGTGCCACGGATCTTTGTCATGGCCTGTCACAGAGGTATCACGGCCGGCTGACAATCCAATGGCAGCAAGTGCTCGATCCCAGAGTGTCAGGTTTCCGGGTTTTCCAGTCCTCTTTTGAAAAAGCTTGCCCTCGGTTAACATGGAGTTTTGTGTTCTGTTGCCCTACTTCCTGTCCAGCTGCTTAAAAGGCCGCCTCTAAGCTTAGTCCAGTGCCTGAGTATACTGCTTGCTGTGTGCTCCTGCTTTGCTGCTGCTGCTACTGGATTACCTTTGGATCCTCCTGAAAATCTACCGACCGACTCTGGACCATACCCGGTTTCTTCAAACTGTGCCCGGACTCCGTCTGCCGTCTTTTGTCAGCACGTCTGCCCGGTTTCTTCCGGTTCATAACCATTCTGGACTTTCATTCCGTACGGACACTTCTGGACTTTACCGCTTGCCCCTTGTGTCCCGGCTGCGGCGCATTTAGGCCTTCCGGGGTTGATTGCCGGACAGTCCCTGTATAGGGGTTCGCTCTGGTGGTCTCCCTGGGGGAGTCCGGTGCGTGGCCCCGGGAATCCCCTTCGCTCCGTTTCAGAAAGGTATTTTTATGTGTTTGTTATCCTGTGTATTTCCGTTGTGTATCTACCGTGGTTACATATCATAAACATCTTGTACCACAAACTCGTCTCTGGCTGTCATTGCCCTAACGCTATCGAAATCCTCAAAACATACAATAGTATTACATTATACTCAGGCCCTAAGAGGATTTCGCTGGGGCAATGACTGAGACACGAGTAGATCAGCTCTTTTCTATGATTAACTCCCTGCAGCAGGAGATGGAGGTGGTGCAGACTAAACTTAGAGATGTGGAGACACAGCTGGGCCATGATCACCAGGTACTGGGTCCGGCTATACAGGATTTGCAAGTCAGAGTGGAGGCTCAGGAAGCCGGCCCCACTACGTCCGTATCAGCTGCCGGTATGCCTAGGTTACCCCCATTCCGTTTCAATGGTGACCGTAGTCAGTTTCGTGGATTTGTGAACCAATGTATACTGTTTTTTGATGTACATGCCGATTATTACCGTTCTGACCGGTCCAAAGTGTTATGTATAATTATGTTATTAACCTCACGAGCACTGGCTTGGGCTAATCCTATGATAGAGAACCGGGACATCCGTTTAAATCACCTAGAGGACTTTCTGACCGCAATGGCGCAGATGTTTGATGATCCGAATCGCCGTGCTACCGCTGAATCGGCTCTCCTTTCCTTACGTCAGGGAAAGCGTTCTGTCGTTGAATACGCCACTGAATTTAAGAGGTTAGTGGTAGACACCGACTGGGGAAACAATGCATTATTGTCTGTTTTCAGAAAGGGTTTGTCCGGTACCATCAAAGACGAGTTAGCTCGTTCCGAATCTCCAGGGGAGTTTGAACTGTTTCTCCAGCACTGTGTGCGTATTGATACCCGCTTGACGGAACGTAGACAGGAAAAATGGGCAGCTGTAAACCGTGTAAACAACTTTGCCTTTCCTTCCAGAGAACCCGCTCTCAGGACGCCACGGGAGGCCGAGGACGTTCCTATGCAAGTGGACTCTCTGCAAAAGCGAGAGACCAATGAACGTCGCGAACACCGGCTCCGTGAGCGTTTGTGTTTCTATTGCGGTCAATCGGACCATTTCTTGATCGACTGCCCGAAACGTCCGAATCGCCCAAATAAGGTATTGGCAGCCATGGCAGAGTGTGACAACACGGACGCAGAGTCCGATATCTCTGAGGCAAGTGGACACCTGGATGCGGTATTTCCCTTGACTGTAATGTCAACCTCACCGAAGGACTCGGAAGGGAAATATACCCATTGCTCGCTCCCCATTCAGATCCGGTGGGAGGGACAGCTAATACCTACCTCTGCAATGATAGATTCTGGGGCAGGGGGAAATTTCATGGACTCCTCTTTTGCCAGGAAACACGGTATCCGGACTCAGCAAAGATCCTCACCGGTTACCATGGAGACGGTTGACGGATCTCCGTTAATCTCTGGACCAGTTGATCGGGAAACCGTACCGCTAGAATGCGTCATGAAGCCAGGTCAGCAGGAGACCCTTGTTTTCATGTTAATTTCTTCTCCTCATTTTCCGATTATTTTAGGTATTCCGTGGCTACGGTCTACAAATCCGGTCATCGATTGGGAAACTAAGGAAATATCCTTCCCACCGCAGAGTATTCCGACCATTAGTCCAACTGTTCCGGTTCCAGTAACACCGAATGCGGAGGGCACTGTACAGGTACCTGTTCTACCCCCGGTGTATAATGACTTTGCGGATATATGCGACAAAAGAAAAGCCGATCGGCTTCCCCCGCATAGACCGTATGATTGCCCCATAGACTTACTCCCAGGGGCGGAGATCCCGTTTGGTCATGTCTACCCGTTGGCGGCACCTGAGCTAGAAGCACTAAAAGAATACATTGATGAAAGTCTAGCTAAGGGATTCATTCGTCCGTCTACCTCACCAGCAGGGGCACCCATCTTTTTCGTGAAAAAGAAAGAGGGGACTCTGAGACCCTGTATTGACTACCGGGAACTGAATAAAATAACTATCCGGAACCGGTATCCGTTACCGTTGATTCCTGAGCTATTGGAGAGGGTCCAACAGGCAAAAATATTCACCAAATTGGATCTCCGTGGGGCATACAATCTACTCCGTATACGTCCCGGAGACGAGTGGAAGACCGCGTTCCGATGTCGGTATGGACATTTTGAGTACCTAGTGATGCCTTTTGGACTTTGTAACGCTCCCGCGACTTTCCAACATCTAGTTAACGATATTTTTAGGGATATCATGGACCAATTCATGGTGATTTATCTGGACGATATCCTAATCTTTTCTGATTCCCTACAGGAACACCAGGAACACGTCAAGACCGTACTTACCCGGCTGAGGGAAAACCACCTGTACATCAAACTGGAGAAATGCGAGTTCCACTGCTCACAAATACAATTCTTAGGTTATGTCATCTCTCCTCAGGGACTGAACATGGAGTCTGGCAAGATACAAGCAATTCTAGACTGGCCGGAACCGGGGAACATCAAGGAGGTACAACGCTTTGTCGGTTTTGCCAACTTTTACCGACGTTTTATCCGTAATTTTTCAGAGATCGTTCGTCCCATCACTCTGTTAACCAAGAAAGGACAGAAGTTTGTGTGGTCCGCCCAGGCCCAGGAAGCTTTCCATCGTCTCAAGGTTTGTTTTACCTCAGCGCCTATATTGGTACATCCGAATCCCGCACTTCCCTTTATCGTGGAAGTCGACGCTTCCGACTACGCATTAGGGGCCATCCTTTCACAAAGGACTGGGGACAAGAGTCTCTTACATCCGTGTGCTTTCTTTTCCCGCCGGTTGTCCCCTGCAGAAAGGAACTATGACATTGCGGACAAGGAATTGTTAGCGATTATTTCCGCTTTCAAGGAATGGAGACACCACTTACAGGGAGCCGCGCAGCAAGTGATAGTACTCACAGATGATCGTAATCTGGAATTTCTTAAGTCTGCCAGGTGCCTGTCTCCACGGCAAGCCCGTTGGAGCCTATTCCTTAACCAGTTCAATTTTGTCGTTACATACCGTCCAGGTTCACTTAATGGGAAAGCCGATGCCTTGTCCCGAATCCACGCCGTGGACTCCGTGCCTGGAACCCCGTCTCAGACCGTGTTATCGGATGCCAATTTCGTTGGAGTAATCCAGGACCAGGACTTGTGGAAGGACATCAAGCTGGCCTATGATGGTGACGTATTTCTTGCTGCCCCCCCGAATGATGTAACTCTTGTTCTTCGGAATGGTGTGTGGTTGAGAGAGCGACGCATTTATGTCCCGGAGGCCGTAAGACTTCGGGTTCTCAAGTTGGTCCATGACTCCGTGTTGGCTGGTCATAGGGGGGTACAGAAGACGCAGGAATTTCTGAACCGTTTTTTCTGGTGGCCTACCTGTTTAAAGGACGTAAAGGACTATGTCCACTCATGTGTGGTTTGTGCCCGGTGCAAGGTCCCTCGTGTGGCTCCTACAGGACTCCTCCAACCGTTACCCGTGCCATCTCGCCCTTGGGGGTCTATCTCAATGGATTTTATTGTGGAGTTGCCCGTCTCAGACGGTCACAATACCATTTTAGTGGTGGTGGATCGGTTGACTAAAGCTGCTCACTTTATTCCGTGTGCCGGTCTTCCCTCAGCCGCAGAGACAGTGGATCTGGTTATCCAGAACGTATTCCGATTGCATGGGGTACCAGACGAGATCATCTCTGACCGGGGCGTGCAGTTCACGTCTAGGTTCTGGAAGGGGTTTTGTACGGCACTCCAGATTGATGTCTGTTTGTCTTCTGCATACCATCCTCAGACAAATGGGCAAACCGAACGGACCAATCAAACACTGGAACAATACCTTCGCTGTTATGTCAGCCATCTGCAGGACGATTGGTTGAAGATGCTTCCGTTGGCGGAGTTCTCGTATAACAACACTCAGAGCAGCTCCACTAAGGTAACGCCCTTCTTTGCTAACTTGGGTTACCATCCGACTATTTTGCCTAGGTCACCGGTTGCGGTCTCAGTGCCTGCGGTGGAGGACAGATTAACAGAGCTACGACAAAATCTGGAGGTTCTGAAGGACACTGTGGCTACAGCTCAGGAGCGTTACAAGAGGTCGGCAGACGCTCACCGGAGACCGGCACCCATGTATAAGGTAGGGGACTCTGTATGGTTGTCCACCAAGAACCTGAGATTGGGTGTTCCTTCGCAGAAACTGGGACAAAAATTCATCGGTCCGTTCAAGATCACCGGGATCGTGAGCCCTGTGGCCTGTCGGCTGCGGTTACCGCACCATCTAAAGGTACACCCGGTCTTTCATGTTTCTCTCCTCAAATCCGTCTCTCCCAATACGTTTCATGGTCGTGTCGTGCCTCCTCCTCCGCCTGTGATGGTCGACGGCGAGGAGCAGTTCGTGGTTGAGGACATTATTGACTCCCGGCTTCATCGTCGTCGGCTTCAGTATCTGGTACGTTGGCAGGGGTACGCCCCCGAGGACGATTCCTGGGAACCGGTGGGTAACATTCGAGCACCACGGAAGATCGCTCAGTTTCATCGACGGTACCCGGACAAGCCGGGCCCTGACCCGTCCTGAGGCCGTTTCTGGAGGGGGGAGTAATGTCAGGTTTCCGGGTTTTCCAGTCCTCTTTTGAAAAAGCTTGCCCTCGGTTAACATGGAGTTTTGTGTTCTGTTGCCCTACTTCCTGTCCAGCTGCTTAAAAGGCCGCCTCTAAGCCTAGTCCAGTGCCTGAGTATACTGCTTGCTGTGTGCTCCTGCTTTGCTGCTGCTGCTACTGGATTACCTTTGGATCCTCCTGAAAATCTACCGACCGACTCTGGACCATACCCGGTTTCTTCAAACTGTGCCCGGACTCCGTCTGCCGTCTTTTGTCAGCACGTCTGCCCGGTTTCTTCCGGTTCATAACCATTCTGGACTTTCATTCCGTACGGACACTTCTGGACTTTACCGCTTGCCCCTTGTGTCCCGGCTGCGGCGCATTTAGGCCTTCCGGAGTTGATTGCCGGACAGTCCCTGTATAGGGGTTCGCTCTGGTGGTCTCCCTGGGGGAGTCCGGTGCGTGGCCCCGGGAATCCCCTTCGCTCCGTTTCAGAAAGGTATTTTTATGTGTTTGTTATCCTGTGTATTTCCGTTGTGTATCTACCGTGGTTACATATCATAAACATCTTGTACCACAAACTCGTCTCTGGCTGTCATTGCCCTAACGCTATCGAAATCCTCAAAACATACAATAGTATTACACAGAGATTGGCAGCCCGTGTTATCTGACAATTCCCTGTTTCTGCAGCAGGCGGACTCTAGGACCCTGGAAAACTGACATCCTGCCTCTCAGTTACCATCCTCTAACTTCCTTTATTAACCTCAGCCTGGAGTGGTTTGGGTGCGGTTTATAGTTTGTTCCTTGCTGAGCTCTGGAGAGGTTGTGTTCTGTTGCTCTGGAGACGTCTGTGGTTGTTGCTGTTCAGATAAGTGTTTGTCTTTTGCTATCTACCAGGGCACTGGTGATTGCAGTCTTGTTTCCCCTGTATTGTTCCCTTATATCTTCCTTTAGTGTTAGTGGTGTTGACTTAGCGCTCATACCCTTCATCCTTACTTAAAGGGAACCTGTCAGCACTTTTTTGCCCTATAAGCTGTAGCCACCACCAGTGGGCTCTTATATACAGCATTCTAACATGCTGTATATAAGAGCCCAGGCCACTGTGTACAACATAAAAAACACTTTATAATACTCACCAAAACTGGTCGCTGTTGTGGATGTGGCTCAGATGGGCGTCTTCGTCCTCTGGTGCCGGCACCACCTCTTTCGGCCATCTTTGTTGCTGCCTCTGCCGTCCTTCTGAAGCTGCAGTTAATTTTCAGACTATTGACAAATCTGGTAAATTATGGTGAAAAAAATTTCCTATCAGAGTAACGCAGGCAAGGAGAATGTTCAAAGATTCATTAGTGTCTTCTACATCTACTGTATTATTAGAGAAGTGGGATTTTATAATCTGTAGGGCACATTGAGTGGATTAGGTGAAACCTACATAAATCAAAAACCTTTGTGGAGTCCTAATAGGCAAGTCTAAATTTGTATGCAAGTGTTATCCGCGATCGGGATTACTTCTACCGCGTTTGCCACTGTTCACATTGCAATGTCCAACAATCAACCTTGTCTCTCCTAAGTGCTTAGCGCGGTTGGGCGTCCCAGCCTTGCAGGAGTTAATCTCTTTTGGAGCAGTGTGTTACTCTTCTGAGAGCCAGGTTGCTAATTTCCTTCCACTGCTGGTCTCTTTCTATATAAGGCTGGAGTGTGTAGTAGGAGACCACCAAAGATAGTCTCTGCTTGCAGTTGTGAAATCCCGGCATCCATTGCCTACCTCTATTTGGTGACCAGCGACTTGGTGTTTGTGCTGTTTGTGAGTACCCTTGTGTGAATTATTCCTACTCCTTTTGGTTTATTCCCTCCAGTGTCGTTTTGTCTCTCCTCTGTGGTTATTTGCGGTGTAAGTGTTTCAGTTTGATTTCCTCGTCTGTGTCTTGGGGAGGTTGTTACTTTGGGTCCAGCTCATCCCAGGGTTGATGTCAAGTGGGGGGTTTTAGGACAGGGCCAGGATGGAGATCTGGACCTCCCTATCATCAAGGGTACCTCCAGGGTTATGGTGAGTGCAGGGCCCACTGTCTTAGGGTCAGCTTAGCAACACTTGACAGCAAGTTGCAATGTACAACTTTGCTAAAATCTAAAATTAAGGTAAGTTAGTCTCTTTGGAATTAAACCAGTTCTATGATATAGTCTAGCCCTACAAGGTGCCATGTTTGGTTTGAACAATCATCTTGTGCTGATAGACTCCATATAAATAAAGAAGGAATGGCACAATATATCAAAGAGGGAAATTACATTTCTCAGTGATTTTTGTCAAATGTCTTTGCTTTCAACCATAGCTGGGAGTTAAAGAAGGGAAATAAAACCTTTCCGCCACCTTAGTTAGATTAATAAAGAATAATGTACCACCATATATGTGTCTACACTCAACAAAGCTAACTTGATTGTGATAAACTGAAATCAGTATTGTAGAGCCAAATGGCAAGATATCTCAGAGGTTGCAACTGCTGGCTGACTATTATTGAATCCAACCAAGTACAACATCTGCATGGAGTTTGAAAATTCTGTTTCTAGATTTCTTCCAGATTTCCTAGTTTGCAGCTATTAAAGAAGTGGTCTACTACACAGCATAGTGGCCACACATCGATGTAAAGCTCATAAAGAAGGCTTTTCTCAAATACCTTGTGTAGTAATTTATGACTTTGAGTGGTGCTATTGCGGTCCGCTCATCCTCATCATGTGACTCCCTGGCTCTGTTACCTCAGAGATCCGGTGATGTCATGTCAACTTACAGTTGACCAGACATCACCGAGATTGGCCCCAGTATCCCTGAGAGACTGAGCTGTGGGCAGAGTTTTATCGCTCATCACAGCCCAGCATCGCTCCTATTTGTGACGCTCTGCAGTGAAGGAGAGAACATATGTGATGCTGAGCTGTGATGAGCGGTGAAACTCCGCCCACAGCCCAGTCACTCAGGGAGACTGGGGCCGGCCTCGGTGATGTCGGGTCAACAGGAGGTTGACATGACATCATCGGATCTCAGAGGTCATGGAGCCCAGGGGTCACGTGATGGGTATGAGCGAACCGCAATAGCGCCACTAAGAGGCACAATTGACTGAACAAGGTATTTGCGAAAAGCCTTCTTTATAAGCTTTACATCGATGTGTGGCAACTATGCTGTGTAGTGAACCACCCCTTTAACTCTGGTCATGCTGCACGGCACATTAACAGATCGTACTTTGTTTTATATGGTAGGGACTAGATTACAGATTTAGTTAAAAATAGCTGAGAACTTTGATTTTATTTTATTACATGTGAATTGAATTTACAATTTGAAGACATTTACTAATGCTCTGAGGTCTCTCCAGTCTATACAGAATAACACACCTAGGGTTTATTAAAATGAAAAGTAATATCCACCTCTACCCGTCTCTCACCGGTCCTGGCACATAGCTCCTTCCATCTTGGGTCACTCTTAAAGCTTTTTGCTACCTTCATCTCAGACTAACCGTCTTGACATAATGACTAGTGATGAGCAAGCGTGCTATTACTCAAACATCGGGGTGCTTGGGTTCCTGCGATGCTTGGATGTTTCGTCTGTGAAACAATGACCACAATGCATAGGCTTGGTTCATTGCATGATGTGTGCAGCACCCCAGGGAGAACCATTCGCAGTCTCTGACTGGCTTTCGCTGGGGTTTAAGTAAGATTTTTGGATGTACTGTATCAAATGAAAAATTCCCAGCCTCCCTTCCTCCGGAAATGGTCTCTTTAGGGCTGGCTGTGTGTGGGTAGAGCGCCGAACTGCCCAATCATTGACTTCCATTCTACTCGTTACTCGAGTTGAGCCCTATCAGAGTTTCTGACCTGCTCAACTCGAAAACTGAGCACCCGAGCATTTTAGCACAAACTCATCTCTAATAATAACATTTTATGCAGTTTTGTTAGTCACATTGAGCAAATTGAATCACAAGAAAAATAAAAATCAGATTCTGGATAATCCCAAAGGTTTTTGTGACATTCAAATCAAACTGAATTTGTTTAAAATCAATTGACTCATCTTTTGTAGATACTTTTAGTAGGAGAAATAACCAGTGCCCAAAGCTGCATGAAGGGTATCTTACTCAGACAGCCAAATGCTACCTCACACTGATGGGGGTAAGCATCCCAAAACATAATCCTTATTTTTAGCAAGGCTCATTATTGGGTTGGACATTAAATGGAACCTGTCAAGTTGGATACTGCTATTAACTTGCAGCTATTAGGTTAGACTGCAGGTTAAAAGACTTATGGAGATGCTTGAGCACTGTACTTAAAGTAAGTACCCAGGACAAAATTAACTTTTTTTTCTTCCGAGAGCTGCCGGTTTTCAGTTATGGAGGCATGCCGGTGCAGCTTCAACCTTCACAGTTATACTATGAGGGACTGTTGCACACATACCCCAGCCCTTTGACTGACAGCTGGCTCAGCAGTGCATCAGTCATCCGTGGATTGATCCAATCATCTCTAATTATGCAGGATTAGAAAAATTACTGATTTCTCTTTAAAAGTGTGCCAATGGAGCTGAGATGCCATAGCAAACGCACCTCATGTATATATGTAGTGCTTAAAAATTTGGGGAAATTCAACTCAAACATGATCCTCCGTGGCTCGATATGCTCTTCTCTGCTTTTGATGGCTTGAATAGACACTTATAATTTAGGCTTTGTTTGTAAATTGGATGGAACTTCAATATGCTTTTTTTAATTTTCAGTGTTTCATTGAAGATAAGACCTACCCCGAAAATAAGCCCTAGCAGGAATTTCGGCATTTTCAGTGTAAGGCTTAAATATAAGCCCTACCCTGAAAATAAGCCCTAGTCGCAATTCAATAATGAAGTGTCCATGCAGCTAAAAAAAGGTAAAGAATACTGCAGGACTCTTCATTAAAGGAAGCAGACACCCACAAAAGAGAGAAGACAGACCTTGCAATCATACTGAACGGGACGCTGTGGAATGTGAGGACCTGCGGTGGAACGCATCAAAGACCTGTAATAGAACACCCATGCATTCCACCATAGGTCTTTGCATTCCACAGTGTTGCCAGCCAGAAGCAGTACATTATCACCGGATGTTTGTTTGTGTGTGTGAGTGATGTTCCTGCAATGTGAGTGCCGATTAGAAGCAGAGGAGGATCGCTGTGGAGTACACAACAGCCTGCCGAAAGCACCCTCTGTGAATTGTAGGAGGACCTGGGAGCGATGCAAATGTTCAGGGTCTGGTAAGTATGATTCTTCTGGGGTTCTCTGCCTAAACTTACCCCTTCCCGTGTTTCCCCAAAAATAAGCCCTACCCTGAAAATAAGCCCTTGCATGTTTTTCAGGGCAAAAACATTTTTTTGGCAAAACATGGTATTTGTTTAAATATTTAATAAAAAAAAAGTATGGGGTCTCTTGTATTTTGACACACAGCCAAGATACACACACAGCTGGGGTCTGCAGCCTGTAGCTGTCTACTGTAACTGCGCTGGGTATCAAAATACGGGGGGACTCAGCACCATAATCCAATCATTTAATTTTACACTCCTCTTCGGGGACCCAGACAGCTAGTGTGAGGGCAACCAATCACAAATGCTAGCACAGAGGATTGGCGGGGGAAGCAGGACTGCAACCAATCACAGACACTGTTACAGAGGGTGGGCAGGGGAAGCAGTGCATATTCATGAACTTTAATGATCAGATCAGGAAGCAGTGTGACAGCTACAGGAAACTACAATATCCTTAGTATAGAATGGATCAGTTGTAGAACCAATGGAGCTTACATTTTTCCCAAGTGTCCCAGGATCCATTTTTCTACTTGAAAAAATGTCAGGCCACATGTGAGAACCTTGCACGGCCTAAACATGCTTCCATGGCCTGTTGTGTTCCTTGACTTGTCTCCTATCGAGCTTATCTCGAATGTCATTTTTCAGAAATTGCAAAGGAAGGAAGCTGCCAACAATGGATCTTGATGATTTGCATGACCAATTGCATTCAACAATCAAGATTATGTGAAAATTTTGTTTTAATTTTTTCATCATTTGCATAAAATTAGCACATCTATCCTGTGAATTTCAGAATTATTGTCCTTTCCTTCGTGATGTTGCACTTTCAATGTTGAGGAGTGTATATATAGAGAGTAGCAGTACACATTCTCTTGGATGTATTTGGTCCAGGAAGATCTGTATGTTGCATGAAATCTATTTCAGTGCAATACAGAGTGTAGCAGTTACTTTATCGGCCGGTACAATATTTAATACGTTCCTGTTATATTATTCATGCAATTGGATGACAATGAGGCATTTACAGCAGGGGAATATACTGAAATAGATATATATTAGATATATTATAATGCCAGCCCCACAAATATTCAGTTATTACTGCTGGGAGTTTGGAGAGAAGGATGAAAAAGTCTATACCACAGCGAACGACTTCCTCGGTGAGCACATTCAGTGTGGAATTGAATAGAAGCGCAGCGAGAGAATGAGATTATGAGACATCTTGATGATTAGCGACTGGATGTGTGATGCATCCACAGAGATTTATGTGTTAGTCATGGCTTCCAGACAGGTTCTTCTGTTTAAGGTCTAATCAATCATTTTATTAAAACGCTGACACACCAAAGTTGCAAACCTCGCTGATCCCACTGAGATGCACATAACAGCATCGAAAAAGAAGGGAAATGACCAGAGTGATAAATAACAACACATTTCTTGAAAAATCACATGTGAAATGGCCTTACGTGTCTTCGGATAATATGAAATAGGCCGGTCATTGGGAGATACAGTGAAGCGATATTGACTCTTTGTAAGTTACATTACCTCAACAAATCATGGTTCACTGAAAAATTAAGAATTAGTCGGATCCCTACTATGTGTAAACGCTAGAAAAATTATGAAGCATATCTGTTTTCTAAGGCGGGTGTACTGACTTTGACAGATACATGTTTTATCTCATTTCTCAGTGAAAAAGATATATCAATTACCATTTAAAGGGATTGGCCATTTTATCTTTATTAACTTTATCATTAGCTATAGATGTAATTTTGTGGTAGTTACTAAAATATAAGAATTGTACCTTCTCCTCCTGCACTTGTAACCTTGTTCCCCCGAAAATAAGCCCTACTCCGAAAATAAGCTCTAGCTGGAATTTTCAGCCACTTCAGAGTAAATATAAGTTCTACCCTGAAAATAAACCCTAGTTGCAATTCAATAATGAAGTGTTCATATAACTAAAAAAGTTAAAGAATACAGTAGGACACTTCATTAAGGAAGGAATTAATGAAGGAAACCAGACCCCACAATGATACTCACCCGACTCGAAAGGGACTCTGTGGAATGCGACAACCTGTGGTGCAACGCAGACAGAAACACAAAACCAGAGATACCATACTACTCTGAAGACCTAGGATGCAGTGGAATGTGAGAACCTGTGATGGAACGTATTAATGCACTCCACCGTAGTTCCTTGCATTCCACAACGCTGCCATACGAAAGCCGTACAGTATCACCGGATGCTCCTGTGTGTGTATCTGTGTTTATGATGACGTGTGTATGTAAGTGTCGGTCTGGAAGCAGGGGAGGACCACTGTAGAGCACACAAAGACCTGCTCGGAGCACCCACTGTAGATCACAGGGAGACCTGTGAGCGATGCAGATGTTCGGGGTCTGGTAACTATGGTTCTTTTGGGGGGTTGTCTGCCTTAATTGGGGGGTAAAATGACCTCTGACCTGTGTTTCCCCAAAAATAAGCCCTACCCCTAAATAAAGCCCTAGCACATTTTTCGGGGACGAAAAATAATATCAGACTATGTCTTATTATCTGGGAAACACTGTAGTACAGCCTTCATTACAGACAGCACAGAGTTCAGGTCTAGAAAACCGGTTCTAGTGGAGAAACATGTGACCAAGCCTGTCCAATTGGAAAACAGACTTCCTACCTCCAATATTTTCCAATTGGAGGAGATAGGTGGACAGGCTTGGTCAATGCTTCTCTGTCGGCGTCTGTTTTGAAAACAGCAGAGCTGTGGAGTCTTTGAGAATGGAGGAGAACCTCTAAAACTTACCTATATGACCCTCATAATGAAGTGTGGATTAAAAAAATCATAGAAGACACCTGAAAATTCATATATTTTGTATATATATATATATATATATATATATATATATATATATATATATATATATATTAAAGATATATCTTTTATTTTTTTGTAGGTAAGAAATTAATACTGTTTTTTGTTATTTCACAGGCACATGATTTACTGGATTTTGAATGCCACATTAATTTAGAGTGACTGTGTCATTAGAAAATTACTTAATGTTTAAATCAAGTTTTTATGATAAATATGATTTTTTTTGGCAATTTTTTTTTCACACCATAAACTTTATTAAAAAAATAAAGTGTATATATATATATATATATATATATATACATAATAAGTAGATAACGTTTAATTTTTTCCAGTGACGACTGAGAAACTTTTAGACTTTAACACTAGAACTACTGAGGTAGTCATTTTGACCACTTTGCACCATGTATTTCTATATGGGTGTCACGAGTCCAGAAGTTCTAGTGTTAACTTCCCATTATTTAAGGAAACAACATATGTACATTTGCATCAATTGACTGATTCCATCTCTTTTCTTGAAGTATCTTATCAGCATCTTATTATACCACACTTTTTATTAAAAAATATAGATAATAGGTAGAAAACCTTTCATTTTCACATTTACCACTGAGAAAATTTTAGACTTTAACTCCCCATTGTTTAAGGAAACAACATATGTACATTTGCCTCATTGTACTGACTATCTTTTGTATTGAAGAATCTTATCAACATCTTATCATCTTTTCAAACCATAAACTTAATTAAAACAATATAAATAATAAGTAGAAAACTTTCAATTTTCACACTGAGCTTGTGTACATTTTTAGACTTTAATGCCCCTGTGTAAGGAAACAACATATGTACATTTGCAGAAATGAACTGACTCCACCTTTTGTATTGAATAATTTAACCAGGATCTTATCATATTTTCATACAACAAACTTTATTAAAAAAATATAAGTAAGTAGATAACTTTCAATTTTCACACAGACAAATGAGAAATTTTTAGATTTAAACTTGCTGTTATTTAAGGAAACAACACATATACATTTGCACCAATTAACTGATGCCATCTTTTGTATAGAAGCATCTTATCAGCTTGTGCAAAGGTCATTTTGAATGGAGGGGGGGGGGGGGCAGGGGAACTGTGATATCACCTATTGTGATTGGTGGGTCCTGTGTTAGCTGTGCATAGAGTTATCTGTGATTAAAATCCTGTCTCTGCTGGTAAAGGAGACTGCTGGAAACTCTATCTGAAAGGACAGGAAGTATGAGTATACTGCAACACAAAAACCTGATATAAATAATAGGTTTTAGAAAGAAATAATACATCAGATGTCCCTACATTCAGAGATTACTTTGTAACATCACATAAGAATATTGTACGGCTCCACGTGCATTTATTCTGAGACTTGTCACAGCTACCGAAACAGGAAGAAATCCAAACTAACACAAGCTCATACCAGAGGCTTAATTAGTACAGATGCCAAACAAATCCGTCTATTTCTCTGGGGCAAGGTTTCAGCTGTGAATCATGAAATGAAAAAGTAATTTCCACCAATAATTTGAGTAAATGATTTTCTCGTAGTGACCAAAATATGAGAGCAAAATTGGTGCTGCTGTATCCGGCCAGAGTGGACTCACTTTAGATAGCTCTAACTTGGAATACATAAAGCGGTATTAAGGTCTCAGCAAATAAAGGATATATATATATATATATATATATATATATATATATATATATTTTTTTTTTTTACAAGGAAATATTCGTTTTCTAAAATAAATTATTTTTCCCAAATTAACCTTCTGTTAATTCCTCCTAGTTTTGGAGAACTAGGGGTAAGATGTATACAGCGTTCAAGTCCAGTGGCCATAGACTAGCAACGTGGATGACACATTTGTAGACCAGAGCCCTTTGATCCTTGTACGATGGGCTGCTGATAAGTCTTCCACTTTGTGAATTTTCTTGTTTCTATGGTAACAAATGTTACATTACAGGAAAGCCTTATGTGTCTAATATATGTTTACAAAATGTTGTGTTTGTTGCTTATGGTAACAGTGTTCTACGCATGCAGGAAAACAAAATGTCGGAGTCTAATGCAGTATTCACAGCAACTGAGAGCAGAGGAGCGATAAAATTCTTGTTTCTGCAAGGAAAGTCCGTGAAGGATATTCATGGTTATATGTCGCAGACATTGGGGGATCAATGCCCTTCATATTCCACAGTTAAGATCTGGGTTGCCAAATTTAAAACGGGCCACTTCAGCACCAATGATGAGGAACGTCCTGGACAACAGAGAGTGGTTGTTGCTCTGGAGATTGTCGATGCTGTGCACAACCTCATATTGGAGAATCCACGATTTCAGCTAAAGCAATAGCAGCCATCATGGGGATTTCCCGTGCACGTGTTTGTGTCAATATCCATTAACATTTGGACATGAGGAAGCTTCTGCAAAGTGGGTACACAAATGTTTGACAACAGATCAGAGAAGCTGCGAGTGAAAACTTCCCGGTCCATTTGTCAGTCTTTCTAGACTGATAAGAACTTCCTGTATCAACTAGTCACTATGGATGAGACCTGGATTTATTTGTATGACCTTAAAAACAAGGAGCAGTCAAAAGAGTGGAGGCACAGTGGTTCTCGACCAAAAAAGTTCAGGGTGCAAAAATCAGCCACTAACGTGATAGTGTCAGTGTTCTGGGATAAGGAGGGCGTGGTGCTAGTGGACTACCTTCAAAACAGTTCCACCATCAATGCAAGGTATTACATTGAACTTTTGGACCAATTGAAGGCAGCTTTGAGGGCAAAAAGGCGTGGTAAGCTGTCCAAATTAATCTTGTTTCTGCAAGATGCCTCTGCTCACACTGCACAAGTGACCACAGCAAAACTGGCATAGCCGGGCTTCCAGCTGGTTGACCACCCACCTTATTCACCAGATCTAGCTCCCTCCAACTATCATCTGTTTCCAAACCTGAAGAAACACCTCAAGGGTACCAAACTTTACACCATTTCTGATGCTATTGGCTGCTGCACATGCCTGATTTGAGGCACAACTGAAATCCTTTTTGCTAGGCTTACAGAACTTGGAATACCGATGTAAGAAGTGTGTTGACATCAGTTGAGAGTATGTGGAATAAATGTAAAGTTTCATCATCCTATCTCGTTTCTTTCTGGATAAAGCCAAAGACTTTTCAACAGCCCCTCGTACTACCTGCAGCACCCCCAGAACCTCTGATTAGTAAGAACTACTTTGTCATTATGTTGTTACATAAAGTACATCTGACATTCCTGGGGTCTACTGTGATGCTTGTCCGGGACCATAGGCACAGGGTGATTGCCACAGACAGACTAGAAGCAAGGCACTTACTCAGCAGGATCCTGAGAACCCCAAAACCCTTTAATCCCTGTACAGGGATCTGGAATTACAACAAGGTCCAGGAGATCACTGCCTATGGAAAAGCTGCAATCCAGAGAAGAATGGTCATCAGGCAGAGACAAAACCAGGAGGTAGAGAAGAGGCAGGCAAAAGGGTGGTCAGTAAATCAGGCTAAGTTCAAACTGGAGATGGCAGCGAGGTACAAAAATGGCAGGAAGGTGAACAGTCAGAAATCAGGAGAGGTAAAAACACAGGTACCAATAGTACAAGGGCAAGGAACCAGAGACGCTGCAGTGAATATACATCGGCTTTATCTGGCGATGACCAGCAGACTGGAGGAGGAATAAGAAGGGTGTGGTGCTGTCCCATTGGCCATAGCTGAAAGGTGATAAAATCGGCTGGAAGGCACACACCACCACAGTCAGCCAGTGGTACTGTAGGTCACAGTCAAACCCAGCTTAGCGGATGGGCAGAGCCTGCGTCCACCAGAGCCACTGGTACTGATTCCTCTACCATCACCAGAACTGCCCACGGTGGGAATACGTTGGCACCGGGTGACCGAAGCAGAAGTCGCAGGAGTGGACTCTGGTAGAGACATGACACCTGCTATGCAGAAGATAACCTGGGGTAAGAGCTTCACAGCTTCTAGTCTAGTGGCCATAGTCTAGTGACATGACGGCTTAATCAAGGTTCTGTATATAAATATACTCCACTTATAGAGGAACTATCACAAGGTCAAAAGTTACCATTTTTTTTACCCATTTTATTCCCACTGCTCTCCTCCTAATCATCCTAAGAGTTTATTGGGTCATATCTTTAGGCTGCTTTGTAAAATTCCCCTTTCAATGCATGCCCATTAAATAAAGACCATATAAATTATCTCAAAATAACGGTTTATATTGGGAAACTGTATACTGATCTTAAAAAAATGGCATATTCATACTCAAGGGAGCAGCAGAAATGAAATAAGAGCAAAAACTAACCACTTGGTAAGAGGTGGTCCTTAAAATCTCCTACTAATTTAAAGGGGTTCTCCACTACTAGAACAAGCCCTTCTGATTCCACTTGTTGCTTCCTCTCGTTAAAATGAAAGACTCTACTCACCTACCTTTCTGGCAATGTTCCAGTGCTTTCACGTGACATCATACGAACCCCACATCCAATCACCACTGCCTTTTCTCTCGCCTTCTGACCAAATGAGTTATTCAACATAATCAACAGGAAGTGTCTCTGCTGACACTCACTTCCTCTTTATTGCTCATTTTGTCCGAAGGCGGGGAGAGAAAAGTGAGTGGTGATTGGATGCAGGGTTTGTATGATGTCACAATGTCAAGTGAACCCCGAACTGCGATTACCGACAGCATTGGTGCGTCACCACAATGGGAGATGAGTACAGGGTGTTTTATTTTAACTAGGGGGAATAACGGGAATCAGAAGGGGTTGCCCTAGTAGTGGACAACCCCTTTAGAGGAACACTTTGGGAGAATTGCATACACTGTGTTATGGCTAGTGTTGGCGTTGACAGTGTGTTGTATTACTTCTATCATATTTTATATATTCCACAGAGGTGGACATACCATTGGTCAGTGGCGTAACTACCGTGGTTGCAGCGGGCGCGATCGCGACCGAGCCCGGGAGGTTAGGGGCCCGGCGGCCGCCAGGCATATCAGCAGCCAGCTCCTGTCAGCGTGAGAGGAGCTGCGCTGATCTGTCACAGACCACGTGGCCGCTATTTGACTCGCTGCCGCTGCCAACACCGGGCCCCCCTGCCTGGTGTCAGCGGCGGCACCAGGGCCCCCTAACTGGTGTCAATGGCTGCGGCGTCTCCCCCGTCACCGCGCACAGTAATGATGAAGCATAGCGCGGCCGGTGCCGCGCTATGCATCACCATTCTCCCCCTGTGTGGTGACGTCACCCCCGAGCGACTGCTGTGCTGAGTGCACAGAGTGCAGGACGGGAGGACGCCGACCGCACAGAGGAAGAGTGAGCAGTGGGGAGGACAGCAGCAGTGGAAGGAAGAGAGAAGGTGAGTACTTGTTTTTTGTTTTTTTTTTTGTTTTTTTTTTTAATATAAGTGAGTAAACGGTGGCCAGAGGCTTGGGAAGGCAGTTCTGGGGAAGCTGCATTATTATACATGGAGGCCTGGAGAGGCTGCTTTATGTATGGAGGCCTGGAGAGGCTGCTTTATGTATAGAGGTCTGAGGAGGCTGCATTATATATGGAGGTCTGGGGAAGCTGCATTATTATACATGGAGGCCTGGAGAAGCTGCTTTATACATGGATGTCTGAGGAGGCTGCATTATATATGGAGGCCTGGAGAGGCTGCTTTATACATGGAGGTCTGAGGAGGTTGCTTTATACATGGAGGTCTGGAGAGGCTGCATTATTTTACATGGAGGCCTGGAGAGGCTGCTTTATACATGGAGGCCTGGAGAGGCTGCTTTATACAGGGAGGCCTGGAGAGGCTGCTTTATACATGGAGGTCTGGGGAGGCTGCATTATTATACATGGAGGCCTGGGGAGGCTGTATTATTATACATGGAGGCCTGGAGAGGCTGCATTATACAGGGAGGCCTGGAGAGGCTGCATTATACATGGAGGCCTGGAGATACTGCATTATACATGGAGGCCTGAGGAGGCTGGGTGCATTGTTATACATGGAGGCCTGGAGAGGCTGGCTGCTATATTATACATGGAGGCCTGAGGAGGCTGAGTGCATTGTTATACATGGAGGCCTGGAGAAGCTGGCTGCTACATTATACATGGAGGCCTGAGGAGGCTGGCTGCATTATTATACATGGAGGCCTGGAGAGGCTGGCTGCATTATTATATATGGAGGTCTGGGGGGGCTGCATAATACAAAATGAAGGACACCTTATACATGGAATATAGGGGTGCATTGTGCATGGAGGAGTATGGGGCTGCATAATGCAATATGAAGATGTATGTGTTATAATACATATAGGACTATGGGGGTTACATTATAATATATGGAGGACTATGGAGGCTACCTTATACATGGACTATGGGGGTGCATTATAAAACATGGAGGACTGTGTGGTGCAGTATAATATATGGAGAACTATGGGGTGAATTATAATATATGGAGAACTATGAGAAATTCATGATAATAATTGAAGGGCTACTTTATACATGGAGGACTATAGGGCTGCATTATAATACATGGAGGACTATGTGGTGCAGTATTATATATTGAGTACTATGGGGTGAATTATAATACATGGAGAACTATGGGAAATGCATTATAATATATGCAGGACTATGGAAGTGTATTCTAATATATGAAGGGTTATGTGGCACCCTTTATACTATTTGGAAGGCTATGTGGGGGCCATTATAGTATTTGGGGAACTATATACAAGGGGGGACAAAGATACAAGCAGGGGATGGGAACGTTTTGTGCTGGGGGAAAAAGGCTCTTTTCCCTCAGCATCCAGCTTTCCCATGCTCTGCTATACATCGTTTCTCAGCACCCAGCTTTCCCATGCTCTGATATGGGGAAGCTGGGTGCTGAGGGAATGATGTATAGCAGAGCATGGGGAAGCAGTGCGTCGAAGACAAGATGGATAACAGAACATAGGAAAGCTGGGTGCTGATAGAGGGATTTCAGATCATGGGAAATCTGGGTGCTGAGGGTAAAGGCTGCTTTACATGGTACGACCGATTGTGCGATTTCACAATCGATCGTACCCGCCCCCGTCCTTTTTGCGTCACGGGCAAATCGCTGCCAGTGTCGCACAAAGTTGGTAACCCCCGTCACACATACTTACCTCTCGTGCGACCTCGCTGTGGTCGGCGAACGTCCACTTCCTGGAGTGGGAGGGACATTCGGCGTCACAGCGACGTCACACGGCCGCCGGCCAATGGAAGCGGAGGGGCGGAGATGAGCGGGACGTAAACATCCCGCCCACCTCCTTCCTTCACATAGCCGGCGGCGGCCGCGTGACGCAGGTGAGCTGCTGTTCATCGTTCCTGGGGTGTCACACGGAGCAACGTGTGCTACCCCGGAAACGATGAACAACTAAATTAAACGATATTATGGCACCTAGCGAGCCGTACACGACTCACGATTTGTGAGCGATACTGCGTCGGTAGGAGGTGTCACACAGGCCGGCATCGCCAGCGATGCCGGATGTGCGTCACAAAAACTGTGACCCCGACGATCTATCGCACAATAGATTGTCTGGTGTAAAGCAGCCTTAAGAGCCAAGTATCATAGTATCATAGTTTTTAAGGTTGAAGGGAGATTCTAAGTCCATCTAGTTCAACCCGTAGCCTAAAGGCTACTTTACACACTGCGATATCGGTCCCGATATCGCTAGTGTGGGTACCCGCCCCCATCTGTTGCGCGACACGGGCATATCGCTGCCCGTGCCGCACAACATCGCCCAGAGCCGTCACACATACTTACCTGTCCGGCGACGTCGCTGTGACCGGCGAACCGCCTCCTTTCTAAGGGGGCGGTCCGTGCGGCGTCACAGCGACGTCACTGAAACGTCACTGAACCGCCGCCCAATAGCAGCGGAGGGGCGGAGATGAGCGGGACGTAACATCCCGCCCACCTCCTTCCTTCCGCATAGCGGCCGGGAGGCAGGTAAGGGGAGCTTCCTCGTTCCTGCGGCGTCACACGCAGCGATGTGTGCTGCCGCAGGAACGAGGAACAACCTCGTTACTGCTGCAGTAACGAGATTTGAGAATGGACCCCCATGTCGCCGATTAGCGATTTTGCACGTTTTTGCAACGATGCAAAATCGCTTATCGGTGTCACACGCAACGGCATCGCTAATGCGGCCGGATGTGCGTCACGAATTCCGTGACCCCAACGACTCCGCATTAGCGATGTCGCAGCGTGTAAAGCCCACTTTACATGTTGATCCAGAGTAAGGCAAAATAAAAAAAAAAACCCCAATGTGACAAACAAGTTCCAATGGGGAAAAAATGTCCTTCCTGACTCCACATCCGGCAATCAGACTAGTTCCCTGGATCAACACCCTGTCATAAAATCTAATATACATAACTGGTAATATTACATTTTTCAAGAAAGGCGTCCAGGCTCTGCTTAAATGTTAGTAGTGAATCACTCATTACAACATCATGCGGCAGAGAGTTCCATAGTCTCACTGCTCGTACAGTAAAGAATCCTCGTCTGTGATTATGATTAAACCTTCTTTCCTCAAGACGTAGCGGATGCCCCCGTGTTCCAGTCGCAGGCCTAGGTGTAAAAAGATCTTTGGAAATGTCTCTGTACTGTCCCCTCATATATTTATACATTGTGATTAGATCCCCCCTAAGCCTTCGTTTTTCCAGACTAAATAACCCCAAGTTTAATAACCTGTCTTGGTATTGCAGCCCCCCCATTCCTCTAATAATCTTGGTGGCTCTTCTCTGCACCCTCTCCAGTTCAGCTATGTCCTTCTTATATATCGGTGACCAGAATTGTACACAGTATTCTAAGTGCGGTCGCACTAGTGACTTGTACAGAGGTAGAACTATATTTTTTCATGAACACTTATACCTCTTTTAATACATCCCATTATTTTATTAGCCCTGGCAGCAGCTGCCTGACATTGTCCACTAAAGTGAAGTTTACCATCCACCCATACACCCAAGTCTTTTTCTGTGTCTGTTTTACCCAGTGTTCTACAATTAAGTACATAATCATAAATGTTATTTCCTCTACCCAAGTGCATGACCTTACATTTATCTACATTAAACTTCAATTGCCACTTCTCAGCCCAATCCTCCAATTTACATAAATCTCCCTGTAATATAAAATTATCCTCCTCTGTATTGATTACCCTGCAGAGTTTAGTACCATCTGCAAATATTGAAATTCTACTCCGCATGCCCCCAACAAGGTCATTAATAAATATGTTGAAAAGAAGCGGGCCCAATACTGACCCCTGTGGTACCCCACTATGAACTGAGACCCAGTCCGAGTACATACCATTAATAACCACCCTTTGTTTCCTATCACTGAGCCAGTTTTTAACCCAGTTACACATATTTTCCCCTATCCCCATTATTCTCATTTTATGTACCAACCTTTTGTGTGGCACCGTATCAAAAGCTTTTGAAAAGTCCATATACACAACATCCACTGCATTTCCCTGGTCCAGGCTTGAACTTACCTCTTCATAGAAGCTGATCAAAGTGTCAGCATCATTATCCTGTACCCCGAGTGTCAGTGTCATTATCCCGTACCCTAAGTGTCGGTGTACGTGGAGGGGGGCCCAGGTCTGAACTTTGCATCGGGGCCCATCAAACTCTAGTTACGCCACTGCCATTGGTGCAACCTATGCAACCACATACAGGCCCAAGAAGCGTGGGAGACTGTTCTACCTCCAAAACAGGGGAATTTTGCAGTATGATAAGTGATTGGACTGGAAAGGGCCCATATATTGTTGTTGTACAGGGGCCTTTTCTCTCTGTATCTGCTCCTGTTATTGCAATACAAGTTAGTAGACGCAATAGGAGCAAATTTCAGCCAATGGAACATTTTAGGCTAGTTTGGGTATATACACATTGCTTTATATCCTCTTATTTTTGTAACTTGCAGTAACTTCTCACCACATATAATTCTCGGAAACATCAACGCAAATACGCCCAAGGTTTCTTGAAGCTTTAACACTACAACAATAAAAAATGAGCCAGAAATGATGTTGGAATGATGGATAATTCATAGTAACTAACAATAAATCCTGCAATATATCTAGAGCATTTAGTCTGCAGGATTCCAGCTTCAGCACCACCTTCATACAGAGCCTCATGAATCCACCCATCATTTTAGGAAAAATAGTTTTAGCTTTTTGTAAAATAGCACAACATTAATCACAGTTTTTAATTTAGGACATCTTCTACCTAAACTATTACTTTTTTCTCAGCATTGTCATTTCTTCCCCAAAGTCTGGCGCCAGGAAAATGATTTACTGCCGACGATTAGGCATTTACACAAACTCAAAAATTAAATTGCGTTCTTTACAATCTTTCTTATTTCAGAAAAACAGATTGTTTTCTAAAACTTGTATAATAATGTTTATGGTTTAAAAAGTTTTTAAAGAATATCCTGATTTCTATGCTGAAAGAGAGGCGGGTAAAGGCGGCGTCACACAGTACGATCTATCGTGCGATCGCACGAGCGATCGTACCCTCCCCCGTCGTTTGTGTGTCATGGGCAATTAGTTGCCCAAGGCGCACAAAGTCGTTAACCCCCTGTCACACGTATTTACCTTCCGGATGACGTCGGTGTGGGCAGCGAACATCCTCTTCCTGAAGGGGGAGGGACGTTCTGCATCACAGTGACGTCACACAGCGGCCGCCTAATAGAAGCGGAGGGACATAGATGAGCGGGACATAACATCCCGACCACCTCCTTCCTACCATATTGCCGGCGGGACGCAGGTAAGCTGTGTTCATCGTTCACGGGGTGTCACATGTAGCGATGCGTGCTGACTCGGGAACGATGAACAACCTGAGCACAGAAGGAGGACCGACATTTTGAAAATGAACGACGTGTCAACGAGCAACGATAAGGTGAGTATTTTTGCTCGTTCAGTCATTAGGAGCTGTCACATGCTATGACATCTCTAACGATGCCGGATGTGCGTCACAAATTCCGTGACCCCGCCGACATATCGTTAGATATATCGTAGCGTGTGACGGGGCCTTAAAGGCCGCTTTACACGCTATGATTTATCTGACGATCTCATTAGCGATGTGACACGCCCAGATCGTAGTTATGGTTTGCCGAGATCGCCCATAGGTCGTTTAGTAGCGGTCACACGTAAAGATCTCACAAGCGACACAAAATCGTTCAGCGATATATTGCTTGACCAAGGCGGTCGTGTGGATGTTGTTCGTCGTTGGCAGGGTGTTAAACGTAGCAATATGTCTGCTGCGTTCCAAACGATGAACAATATTTTGAAACTGAACGACGTGTCAACGATCAACGATTTTCAACCTATTTGCGATCGTTTGGAGTCGCACGTAGGTGTCACACGCAACGATGTCGCTAACGATGCCGGATGTGCGTCACAGAATCCGTGACCCCGACGACATACAGTTAGGTCCAGAAATATTTGGACAGTGACACAAGTTTTGTTATTTTAGCTGTTTACAAAAACATGTTCAGAAATACAATTATATATATAATATGGGCTGAAAGTGCACACTCCCAGCTGCAATATGAGAGTTTTCACATCCAAATCGGAGAAAGGGTTTCGGAATCATAGCTCTGTAATGCATAGCCTCCTCTTTTTCAAGGGACCAAAAGTAATTGGACAAGGGACTCTAAGGGCTGCAATTAACTCTGAAGGCGTCTCCCTCGTTAACCTGTAATCAATGAAGTAGTTAAAAGGTCTGGGGTTGATTACAGGTGTGTGGTTTTGCATTTGGAAGCTGTTGCTGTGACCAGACAACATGCGGTCTAAGGAACTCTCAATTGAGGTGAAGCAGAACATCCTGAGGCTGAAAAAAAAGAAAAAATCCATCAGAGAGATAGCAGACATGCTTGGAGTAGCAAAATCAACAGTCGGGTTCTGATTCTGAGAAAAAAGGAATTGACTGGTGAGCTTGGGAACTCAAAAAGGCCTGGGCATCCACGGATGACAACAGTGGTGGATGATCGCCGCATACTTTCTTTGGTGAAGAAGAACCCGTTCACAACATCAACTGAAGTCCAGAACACTCTCAGTGAAGTAGGTGTATCTGTCTCTAAGTCAACAGTAAAGAGAAGACTCCATGAAAGTAAATACAAAGGGTTCACATCTAGATGCAAACCATTCATCAATTCCAAAAATAGACAGGCCAGAGTTAAATTTGCTGAAAAACACCTCATGAAGCCAGCTCAGTTCTGGAAAAATATTCTATGGACAGATGAGACAAAGATCAACCTGTACCAGAATGATGGGAAGAAAAAAGTTTGGAGAAGAAAGGGAACGGCACATGATCCAAGGCACACCATATCCTCTGTAAAACATGGTGGAGGCAACGTGATGGCATGGGCATGCATGGCTTTCAATGGCACTGAGTCACTTGTGTTTATTGATGACATAACAGCAGACAAGAGTAGCCGGATGAATTCTGAAGTGTACCGGAATATACTTTCAGCCCAGATTCAGCCAAATGCCGCAAAGTTGATCGGACGGCGCTTCATAGTACAGATGGACAATGACCCCAAGCATACAGCCAAAGCTACCCAGGAGTTCATGAGTGCAAAAAAGTGGAACATTCTGCAATGGCCAAGTCAGTCACCAGATCTTAACCCAATTGAGCATGCATTTCACTTGCTCAAATCCAGACTTAAGACGGAAAGACCCACAAACAAGCAAGACCTGAAGGCTGTGGCTGTAAAGGCCTGGCAAAGCATTAAGAAGAAGGAAACCCAGCGTTTGGTGATGTCCATGGGTTCCAGACTTAAGGCAGTGATTGCCTCCAAAGGATTCGTAACAAAATATTGAAAATACAATTTTTTTTTGGGTTTGGTTTATTTGTCCAATTACTTTTGACCTCCTAAAATGTGGAGTGTTTGTAAAGAAATGTGTACAATTCCTACAATTTCTATCAGATATTTTTGTTCAAACCTTCAAATTAAACGTTACAATCTGCACTTGAATTCTGTTGTAGAGGTTTCATTTCAAATCCAATGTGGTGGCATGCAGAGCCCAACTCGCGAAAATTCTGTCACTGTCCAAATATTTCTGGACCTAACTGTATCATCAGATAAATTGTAGCGTGTAACGCCACCTTTAGACCAAGTGATAGCTCACCTGCAGTTGGGTGGAGCGGGGAACGGAGGCTTTATACCAACAGCTTCTTTGGATTTCTAAGTCCCTTTAATAATATTAAAATTTGATAAAAAAAAAGAAAAGTAAGCAACTGGTGGGTTTACATTTGGACGAGTCAGCACTACTTTACCACTGGCAATGGAAATTTGTGGATGTGCCGATTCAGGCTATAGGGTGTTACTAGATAAATAGCTATGAGCAAACAAATGTGTCTACCTTTATCTTGCAAATTGTCTCTTTAGGGAGGACGAAGATGAAGTCTAGCAACATCTATTGGAAGTAGCAATACTAAAAGTCAAAACTGACCCATTAACAAGTCTTGTCACATGACTTAGGATTTATGCCAGATCAGAACCTCAATTTGAAGACACTGAAAAATATGAGATCTGATCTGGCTGAATGAGAAGCTAAAATTGGGTCTAAGGGGAAAAATGTTCTACTTGCGGAGACTGACAAACCAATCTGGCTGCCAGTGAAGAGACTTACAGCTGCATTGACCCTCTAGGAAATATGCAATTTGTCTCTTCAGGGAGAACTCTAGTGCCACCTATTGGAAGTAGCAATCTTAAAATTCAAAAGTGCACATTTCCCAGAGGAGCATTGCAGCTATAACTTTCCTCACTGGCAGCCAGATTGGTTTGTCAGTCTCCATAAGGAAAAACGTTTTCCCCTCAGACCCCATCTTAGCTTCTCATACAGCCAGATCAGATATCATACTTTGCACTGACGAGGGGCAATCACCCAAAACACCGTGTCTGAACATTTAGGTTCTGATCTGGTATAAACCGTAAAGGCCACTTTACACGCAACAACATCGCTAACGAGATGTCGTTGGGGTCACGGAATTCGTGTCGCACATCCAGCCTCGTTAGCGACGTTGTTGCATGTGAAACATACGAACGACCGCTAACGATCAAAATAATCATCATATCGTTGATCGTTGACATGTCGTTCTAATCTCAAATATCATTGCTGCTGCAGGTACGATTTTGTTCATCGTTCCTGTGGCAACACATATCACTATGTATGACACCGCAGGAACGAGGAACAACATTGCACCTGCGGCCGCCGGCAATGAGGAAGGAAGGAGGTGGGCGGGATGTTACGGATGCTCATCTACGCCCCTCCCCTTCTATTGGGCGGCCGCCTTAGAAAGGAGGCGGTTCGCTGGCCACAGCGACGTCACTAGGAATGTAAGTATGTGAGACGGGGGTGTTAGCGATGTTGTGCACCACCGACGGGGGCGGGTGCTTTCACCTGTGTGTAAAGTGGCCTTAAGTCATATGACAAGGATCGTTAACAGGTCACTTTTGACTTTTAGGACCACATGTATGTAAATTATATATTTATGGTTACGCATCCTCCTGCTCCCGACGCAAACCGTGGCTAATCCTGACAGTGCACACTGCACGCAATTTGAGGACTCACAAGTCTACAGTTACAAAGAGCGACTATGTTAGACCTAAGCCTGGACAACTCCTTTAATGACCTATCCTAAAGCTTAGTCTGTCAATATTTTATGCCAATTTAACCTCTTTAATTCTACATATCTCTTTCATAATATATTTATAATTCCTTTCTAAACAGCACTCTTATAAAATAGCCCCAGAGATCAGTATATCCAGACAGCAGCTGCCGGCGCAGCGCAGCCTGTCACTGTAAATGTGATGCTGTTCAGCACAATGTCTATCCATTGATTGTTTTTGAAATGGAACTTTGCAGACAATGTTTATCTCGATGCTCATCATTCACCGCAAATATCATCTTTATTTTCACCAGGGAGGTCTGCATGATCCTTAAAAATCAACAAAAATATTCCGTTGTAGCATATGTGCAGTTTCCATAACCTTTTTCGAGAAGAATCCAGTAAAGCTTTGTTTATTAAATATCTTTCCTGTTTGTTTGTTTTGTTCTTTAGCTTTGTGTTGCCTGGAAAATGTTGCTACCAGTGTTTCAGCGTTTTTTTTGTTGCTTTTATATTGTTCCGTACCATTTTAGTTATGTTTGAGAAGAAACTGTCTCTGTGACAACCCAAATATAAGAATGGCAGGTGTCAGATTTACTATCCTTATATTTTTTTATATTTTTTTTTTAGAATGCTGCAACTCTGATTAAGAGGCAAGAGCAAAAAGACTGAAAATAATTTCATTTACATGATGTGTACTTGCTGAAATTGTTTTTACAGATGTTTTAACAGTAAACATCAAACTTTGCCAATTGCCTTCACTAATAAGGGAGCTAGAGCACAAAAATTTATAGAGTTTCATATACATTGTACATTATTTTGTGTAAATATACCATATTTTTGATTGTAAGATGCAATTTTCCCCCAAAACTGGGGGTAAAATGGGGGTACGTCTTACAAAACGGATATGGCTTACCAGGGCGGCGATGGAGTGGGGTCATTGGCTGCATGGTCAAAGGACGCGCTCAGGGGCGTCGTGGTGGGAGCCATTGATCTACGGGAGGGTGGGCTGCGAGGGTGTCACAGGACGGGGTGTTTTGGCGGCGGGTGCATTGAGATGTCTGCGGGCTGCATTGAATCGCCTGTGGTTGACGCATTGAGCGTCAAGAAAATGGATGCGGAGGCGACGCGTGCGTAGATTGATGGGATGAACTTCAAGAAAATGGCCGCAGCGTCCTATCTGCACACGCTGCCTCCGCGGCCATTCTATTGAAGTCCATCTCATCAACCATGGGCGATTCATTGGAGCCCACAGTCAGCTCAATGCACATGCCGCCAGGACACCCCGTCCTGTGACACCCCTCCAGCCCGCTCTTTCACAGATCAATGGCGCCCGCCACAACACCCCTGAGTGCGTCCTGTAACCCTGCCTCCTATGATATCCAAATCCAAGAGATTCAACATAGCCCGCAGTCAGATCAATGGCACCTGCCGCTGAGACACCCTGTCCTGTTACCCTCCTTGAATTGCTTCACTGCAGCGTCACCCCTGCAGCCCGCCGGCAGATCAATGGTGACTGCCACCGCGACACCTCTGCAGTCTGCCGGCAGATCAATGGCGCCCACTGCCATGACACCCCGAAGCCCGCAGTATCGCCAACCCTCCTGAGCTGCAGCACCTACTCCTCTGATTCCGCAGCATCACCCTGCCACCTGTGACCTTCTTGCCTTCCTGAGCCGCTCCACTACCGCCACTCTCTGGTGAGGATTAGGATTAAAACGCACTAGGTTTATAAGATGGACTCTCATTTTAACATTAAAAATTATTTTTTTCTATTTTCCTCCTCTAAATGTGGGGTCTGTCTTATATTCCGGTGCATCTTATAAAACTAAAAATACGGTATTTTGGATTATACAGTACATAAAATACTTAATCTACAACCCAAGTGTCCTTTTGGAGAGATCGTCTCTGTTTTTTAATGATTTTTGAATGTTTTGAACCGTTTTGAATCATTTTGTCCTTCTTTTGGACTTTAAAATAGTTTTTCAGGTTTAAACATATTCTATTCCATAAGCATTAAAGATAAGCAAGAAGATTTATAGTAACCAGTTGTGAGTGACCATTAATTCAACTCTGCTGCCAGCTTCCTCGGACCTGCATTTCCTGGGGGTCTCTGTTGCATCCTAAGCCTGTGACCGCATGACAATGTGTTAGTCAAAGTCACTATCTCAAGCAATGTTATAAGTGGCATATCCTGATGTCATGATGTCAAAGGGCCTAGAAGATGCTGTAGCAAGGATGCTGGCCACAGTGGTAAAGTCCATTTGCAACAAAGTATCAGACCAGAGGTCATCTCTTACAAGCATCCTTTGGGCAAAAATAAATTAAAAAATCATCATTAATTACCCCAGTGTCACGCCTGGGTAACCAGACCAGGAGGCAGTGGGTCCACTGATCCAAGGCACCGTTCACTAACCCGGAGGAATGGACCTGAGTGGTTTCCAAGACTTCACCACAACTACAGGAGGTGGAAGCAGACAGAATCCTGGCAAGTGAGCACCAGGAGGCAGCCCTGATTTATCCCAATACCTCAGCAGCTGGTGCTATAGAATGAAGACCAGGAGCCGGAGTGGCCTAGGCAAAAGCTGGTGTGGACTGGTGCAGACTGGTTCCAAAGGCCATTAGAGGACGGATGGTGCAGGCAAGGTCAAGAGGACACCGGATCGACACAGACTGGTGCACAGATACAAGGCAGGAACAAAGGCAAGGTCATGGGACAGTATGGAGAGCTGGTACGAGCACAGGGACCTGGCAACTAGCATGGGCAAATTAGCTACGGGGACACGTTGAATAGGCACCTCCAATTGGGGAGGAGAGGATACCTTATATACACTGTGTCTAAACGGCGGAAGTCAGAAGGCATTTCCGGGTCAAGTCAGGCTCAGAAAAGGGAGAGCAGTGCGGCTACGCCCTATACGTGCTCCTGAGAGCCCTACTGCGCATTCACAGGCCTTGGGAGGCAGGGGACAGACCAAGAAGCATGTAGTAGGAGGAACGTCGGCACCCCTGACACATGGGCAGCGGGAATGCTGACGTAGGAACAGAGCGGGAATCCCAGGAACGGAGAGAGGCTGCTAGGGCAGCGGAGGTGAGCAGGGAAGAGTGTTGGCACTCCTGAGCTGGGAATGCCAACGATGTGACACCCTGTCACTCCACTGATGCCTTTTCCACCAGTTTACCTCACAAGACTGCTGCAGCCAATCACTTAGCATAGCTGTTTTATTAATATAGATGACACATACAAGTGGTTGACAGCAGAAGTCATGTGCTTAAGTCCTAACAGTACAGCTGCACCCCTGGAAAAATAGAGTCAACACTAGAACAAAAGGGTTTAAAGAATGTTGATTTTTACCAAAAGTGTGACCGTGGAATAGAAATTAAAAAAATACCTTTATATCTCGCTCTTTTTGACATGGAAAATCTATTTGTGTTAATTAATTTTTGGTGTTGCTTTCTTACCAAATGTCTCAAAATAATTATATTGTCTGATCTGGAAAAGGATTAGGGCTTATGCTTAGTCCTTTGAAAAGTAAGATATGGGGGACATTCCTAAATTGTCCATGGAGTAAGGATCAAATATCCTGATTCTGGACAACGACTGTTGTTGTTAAGCTTGGTATTTATCCCCAGCAAATCTTTTGTCTGGTTAACAGGATAGGAGAGAAATACTGATCTGGGGATTTGTTTCATGGTTTAGGTCCCTTAGTTTCATTGATGGCTTATTTTCATATTAGAATTTGTACTGTTGAAATGCCATTTTTACCTAAAGGGTGCTTTACACGCTGCGATATCGGTACTGATATATCGTCGGGGTCACGTCGTTAGTGACGCACATCCGGCGCCGTTACCAACATCGCAGCGTGTGACACAAATGAGCGACGATCAACGAGCACAAAATCATTCAAAAACGGTGATCGTTGACACGTCGCTCATTTCCTTAATATCGCTGCAGCCACCGGTACGATGTTGTAGATTGTAAGCTCTCACGAACAGGGTTGTCTTTTTTTTCCCATCTAAATATTGTATCTTCTATAACTGTTACTTGTTTGTATATGATCCTCCTGAATTGTAAAGCGCTGTGGAATATGTTGGCACTATAGAAATAAAGATTATTATTATTATTATGTTGTTCGTCTTCCCTGCGGCATCACACATCGCTGTGTGTGACACCGCAGGAGCGACGAACATCTCCTTACCTGCCTCCACCGGCAATGCGGAAGGAAGGAGGTGGGCGGGAGGTTACGTCCTGCTCATCTCCGCCCCTCCGCTTCTATTGGCCGGCCGCTTAGTGACGCCGCAGTGATGTCGCAATGACGCCGAACGCACCTCCCCCTTGAGGGAGGGATTGTTTGGCGGTCACAGCGATGTCGCGGACAAGGTATGTGCGTGTGACGCTGCTGTACCGATAATGTTCGCTACGGCGGCGATCATCAAATGTCAAACGAGCGACGGGGGCGGGTGCTATCGCGCTCGACATCGCTAGCAATCGCTAGCGATTTTGCAGCGTTTAAAGTACCCTTAAGGGTTATAAAATCAGACTAGGGGTCTGTAACCCCATAATGGTGAGGTAGTTGCACAAGCTTGGGTCACCAGATGCACGCTTAACGAATGCGTCACAACAGCCAAGGACAACTTGATGAGCTGTTTTTAGTACTCCCTTAGGCTGCATGCCCACGATCAGTGTTCACAGCGTTTTGGACGCAGCATGCTTCAGCTGCATCCAAAATACTGTGATGTATAGTACAATTACAGTGGATAGATTTCTAGAATTCCCATGTCCACTGTGCGTGTGTAGCCCACAGCCTAAACCTGCGTTGTGGCTTTACGAGCATGTCAATTGTTTACTGCGGCGTTGCAAGCGTTCTCCACAGGGAGAACAGAAGAGAGAGACCGCAACTGCCTGAGCCTGAATCGTGGGCACGGGCAGCTGCGGTTTCCTGCAGAGAAGACTCGCGACCCCGCAGGTCAACACTAGAGTAGAGCGAGTACCTAACTATTCGTACCCGCTATACTAATAATGAGTACTATCTAATACTATCGTATTCATTCTGAATAGCGTGTGCAATGCAAGTCAATGGGGAAAACTCGTAAATTAACGAGTAACCCGAATGCCGCACTATTCGCTACTTGCACGAATAGTGTGACATTTGGGTTATTACTCATTACTTTGCAAGTTTTTCCCCGTTGACTTGCATTGCACGTGCGATTTGGAATGAATACGATAGTATTAGACAGTACTCGTTATGAGTATAGCAAGTATAAATACTTAGGCACTCACTCAACTCTAGTCACCACCATTTTAAAATTACTAAGATTGGTGTGGAAGAACTTGACTTGCCCACATAAGAGCTAAGACCTCAACCCCATTATTAACTTTGGGTTAAACGATAACTTTTTCTGTCCACCATCAAACCTCAGTCCTGTTTTACTAATGCCAAATCAGAGGTCTTATGTGACCATAATGGTTGCCGGCATATTGAAACGTGATCACCGAACAATAAAACATTTCATGGCAAATAGCCAACAGGGTCGTAAAAAGCATGTTGGGCAAATAGGCGCAAAATAACTTCCCGTGAATTGAGGAAAATCAAGCGTGAAGCTGCCAAGATGCCATTTGCCACCAGTTTGGCCATGTTTCAGAGCTGCAATGTTACTGGAGTATCAAAAAGCACAAGGTGTGCCATACTCAGGGACATGGCCAAGGTAAGGAAGGCTGAAAAACCACCACCTCTGAACAAGAAACATAAGATAAAATGTGAAGACTGGGCCAAGAAATATCTTAAGACTGATTTTTCAAAGGTTTTATGGACTGATGAAATGAGAGTGACTCTTGATGGGCCAGATGGATGGGCCAGAGGCTGGATCAGTAAAAGGCAGAGAGGTCCACTCTAACTTAGACACCAGCAAGGGGGAGGTGGGGTATTGGTATGGGCTGGTATAATCAAAGATGAACTTGTGGGACCTTTTCGGGTTGAGGATGGAGAGAAGCTCAACTCCCAGACCTACTGCCAGTTTCTGGAGGACAACTTCTTCAAGCAGTGGTTTAGGAAGAAGTCGGTATCATTCAAGAAAAACATGATTTTCATGCAGGACAATGCTCCATCACATGCATCCAACTACTCCACAGCGTGGCTGACCAGTAAAGGTCTAAAAGATGAAAAAATAATGCCATGTCCCCTTGTTCACCTGATCTGAACCCCATAGAGAACCTGTGGTCCCTCATAAAATGTAAGATCTACAGGGAAGGAAAACAGTACACCTCTCGGAGCAGTGTCTGGAGGCTGTGGTGGCTGCTGCACACAATGTTGATCGTAAACAGATCAAGCAACTGACAGAATCTATGGATGGTCGGCTGTTGAGTGTCATCATAAAGAAAGGTGGCTATATTGGTCACTAATTTTTTGGGTTTTGTTTTTGCATGTCAGAAATGTTTATTTCTAAATGTTGTGCAGTTATATTGGTTTGCCTGGTGAAAATAAACAAGTGAGATGGGAATATATTTGTTTTTTATTAAGTTGCCTAATAATTCTGCACAGTAATAATTACCGGCACAAACAGATATCCTCCTGGGAAGTTAAGCATCTTCCTGAAGTTCCTGATATTTAACGACAGCTAAACTGCGAATGTGAAAACTCAATTAAAATATGTTTGTCACATGCAATCACGGCTTATTGGCAGCTTTGGAATACACTGAAAATATGGCAAATATAGCACCATTAATTAGAAAGAACACAGGTTTAGAAATCTGCAAAAAAAGGATATATTATTGGTGTGACTCCAGCATTAGTGTCACTATAGCAGTTGCAGAAGTAACAACTACTATATCACTAATTAATGCATTTGCATATAGTATTTATATACCAGGCTATCATTAGATATGGTTGGAGGTGAAGTCATTGGTGGTAAACAGGAAGAGCAGGAAGAACCTTTGTTTCTGTAGTATTCAAGTTATCCTTTTTTAAATCATGCGGCTTATATGGGACAGTGAGTGACGACTTGTTTTAGGAGGGAACCATGAACATGAGTTAAGGCCCCGTCACACGCAACGATGGATCAAACGATATATCGCCGAGGACACGGACGCACATCCGGTATCGTTAGTGACGTCGTTGCGTGTGACAGCAAGGAATGACCGTTAACAATGGAAAATACTCACCTTATCGTCCATCGTTGACATGTCGTTCCTTTTCATAAAATCGTTGATTGTAGAGGTCGCAGGTTGTTCGTCGTTCCCGAGGCAGCACACATCGCTACGTGTGACACCTCGGGAATGATAAACTGCAGCTTACCTGCGGCTGCCGGCAATGAGGAAGGAAGGAGGTGATCGGGATGTTACGTACCGCTCATCTCCGCCCCTCCGCTTCTATTGGGCGGCCGCTTAGTGACGCCGCTAGAACCGCACCTTAGAAAGGAGGCGGTTCACCGGCAACAGTGACGTCGCTAGGCATGGAAGTACGTGTGAAGGGTCCTAACTATTTTATGCGCCACGGGCAGCAATTTGCCTCTGACGCCCATTGACGGGGGCGGGTGCTTTCACCAGCGATATTGCTGCGTGGAACACCCCCTTTAGTAAAATAAGATATAGCTTGCTTGTAGTCTCAGAATTTCCAACATTTCTACGTTTGGCCCAGTACAAGGTTGAATTATCCAATGAATTTATTTACTTTTTCTACATGACTTAAACAGTAACTAAATATTTCTTATTTTTTTCGCACTTCTTTGTCCGTTTTATTACAAGCAGTTTCAAGATACCTTCCTTCCTCCTGAGACATACACAGTCAGAAGACAGGAGCCCAGAGCTCCTGTCTGAGTATGAACACAGGACAGAATACACATAAAAAAAGCATAAGTTTTGTGGCCTATGCTTTCTATTAAATTTGTACTCTGGTTTTCCGGTGTGATTTTCTGCCAGGAGGTGCAATTTTGGTGCAGACATTTTTACACCATATTTATGCAACCAATCTACACCTCGTGGCAAACAAAAATACACCAAAACTGCATACGATATGATGCGGTAGTAATGCAATATTTTTGCCAGGAGGTGTAGATTGGGTGCAGGAATGTGATGTAAAAATTTCAGCACCAAATCTGCATCTCTTGGCAATAAAACCCACCGTTTTCTGCCAGGAGATGCAGGTCTTTAAACTTAGTGACGTCATCTGAGGTGAGGTCACTGAGGTCAGGTTACCTGCAAACACAGGTGGAGGGCCTTGGGAACCTTCAGCTGTGACCACAAACAACCTCAGTGACATCACCGCTCATTATACGGTTCAGTCTCTGCCTGAAGTCCACAGCAAGTGGTCATGTTCTATGCCCACATGCTGTCACTTCACATGAAGCACCAAAGACTAGTAAGTATGATGTGCTTGCTTCAATACCCCTATCTGTTCTACCATCATTTTTAAGTGTCGCATTCTGGTCTCCATAAACTTATATGGGGACCAGCGTCCGGGCAGAGATCTGGGATCACTTCCGGGCCAGAGCTTTTATTTTAACCTGGTCAGACCTGCTGATCCCAGTTATCTGCTAGTCCACTCATCACTACAAGTAATATGTTAAAGGGGTGGTCCAAAGGCATTTTTATTCTAAATCCCTATTTAGTACCATAATATAAAATATTTTCTAATATACTTGCATCAAAAATTCCCTACTATTCCCTAACTACACTATCTGAGGCCCCCTTCATACGTCCGTGAAAATCACGCACGTTTTTCAAAGATGTGTCAAAGGTGCGTATATCACTCCATGTGCCGTTTTTATGGCACAACGTGTGTTCTCCGTGTGCTATCCGTGCTAACACACAGAGATCAGGAAATTTCTGCTCACCTGTCCCTGGCGTTGCTGTCCATGGTGCTGATCTTCAGTCTCCGGTCCTGCCGACTCCCCGCTGCTGCTGCTTCCGCCCGCAGTGAAGTGAATATGCGATGCACATATTGAGTGGAGGTCGGAAGCAAGTGACAGCAGCGGCAGAGACTGCAGCACTGGGGACAGGTGAGTATAGAGTTTTTTTTTTTTTTACCAACATGTGTGTTTTCTCTGGTGTGTGTCACACGGATCACATCCGTGCGGTCCGTGTGCGGGCCGTGTGCCACCCATGATGCCTGAGAAAAATGGACATGTCTACGTGTGAAGCACACGGGCACATGTATGCTCCACACATACACACGGTCCATAGCAAAACACGGACGTGTGCGCAGACCCATTGATTTTAATGGGTCTACGTGTGCCTGTGTCTCCTACACATGAGGAAACGGACCAAACCTGTACCGGAGACACGGACGTGTGAAGGGGGCCTAACTGCTATTCTATTTTTTCCCGGCTTCCTTTTTGATGATGTGTTTGAGAATCCCACAACATGCTGGAATACTGAAACAAAGCGTCATCAGGGGACAGAAGCTGCAGTCACTGCCACAGCCCCCTGCCCCCTCCCTGAAATAAAGCTTCATTAGTGACACTTGTTTTAAGGGCTGGGCTAGTCCCTGAGCAATGTACACTGTGTGATATGCCAGCAAAAAAGCGATGTCAGAATACCCAACATGCAGAGACTAGTGTTACCCCCATGAATGACACTATTGGACCCTGCATGCCAAATATTCTGATCAGGGTCACTGATGACACTTCGATTCAGGGAGGGGGCAGAAGCTGCGTCAGTGACTGAAGCCTCTACTCTCTGATGACGCTTCGTTTGAGTATACCAGCATGCAGTAGGATTCTCAAACAAGGCGTCATCTAAAAGGAAGTAGGAAAAATACGCTATAAGGGCTGCTTCTCACTTGCGAGTTTTTCGCAGTAGAGCAATGCGAGAAAATCTCGCATTGGAATCGGACACGTTAGTCAATGATTCAGCTCGCATTTGCGATTTTTTTCTCAGTCCAAATCGGACCGAGAAAAAAATCGCAGCATGCTGCTTTTTTGCGAGTTTCTACTGCGAGTCTCTCCAATGCAAGTCTATGGGAGCGTGTAAAAAAATTGGATGTCACGGGACGGCACTCACACCATCGTAGTGACATCCGATTTTCTAAATACATTTCTCGCATGTTTCCTAAAATACTGGAAACGAGTGATGTCTCACAATGTCTGTCAATCACTATTCTCTGTCAGTCGGTCTCACTCTCCCTCTCGGTCTCTATTCTCTCTCTGTCGGTCCGTCACTATCTCTGTCCCTCTCTCACAGTTTGTCGGTCATTTTCCCCTCCTCTCTCATACTCACCGTTCCCCGATCCCCGGCGCGGCGCTGCACGCCATTCACACTGCTGCGGCGGCTTTTACTATTTTGAAAAAGCCGGCCGCTCATTAAACAATCTCAGAATTGCCGCATACATTAGTTGCGACAGTTCTGGGACTGTACCCGGCTCTTCCCGATTTGCCCTGGTGCGTTGGCAAATCGGGGTAACAAGGAATTAACGGCAGCCCATAGCTGCCACTAAATCCTAGATTAATCATGTCAGGCGTCTCCACAAGATACCTTCCATGATTAATCTGTAAGTGACCGTAAATAAACACACACACACACACCTGAAAAAATAATTTATTAGAAATAAAAAACAATAACAAATTCCCTGGTTCACGAATTTTATAAGCCCCAAAGTCCGGCGTAATCCACGGACCTCCAGCGTCGCATCCAGCTCTGCTGCATGAAGGTGACCGGAGCAGCACAAGACACCGCCGCTCCTGTCAGCTCCAATGCGGCAATTCAGGGCGGCTGCTGACTGATATTGTTAGGCTGGGGGGCTCCCCATAACGTGGAGCTCCCCATCCTGAGAATACCAGCCTTCAGCCGTATGGCTTTATCTGGCTGGTATTAAAATTGGGGGGACCGCACGCCGTTTTTTTAAATTATTTAATTATTTATTTCACTGCACAGTATAGACACGCCCACCGGCTGCTGTGCTTGGTTGCAGTGAGACAGCTGTCACTCAGCGTGGGGGCGTGTCTCACTGCAACCAATCATAGGCGCCTGTGGACGGGGAAAGCAGGGAATACGAGATTGTTTAATGAGCGGCCGGCTTTTTCAAAATAGTAAAAGCCGCCGGAGCAGTGTGAATGCCGTGCAGCGCCGCGCCGGGGATCGGTGAGTATGAGAGAGGGGGGGAAACTTCAGTCACTCGGGGGATTAGCAGTCATCGGTGAGCCCTTCACAGGTGACCGCTAATCAGGATGCAGCACAGACAGAGCCGCAGCATGACAAAGAAGTCGGGTGAAGTTCACCCGAGTTCATTCTGACAGTGCAGCTCTGTCTGTCTGCTGTCATCTGCCATTCACCGCTGCTACATGTCTGTCTGTGTCTGCTGTTAGCGGCCATGTAGCAGAGCTGAATGGCAGATGACATAGTAAAAAATACGCATTACACACGCTAGTAAAATCATTAATTTATTCAGAAAAAGCAACGCGCGTTGCACTGGGACTTAACGTGAACTAAAATCAGCCGAGTTTTTTTCAGCCAGTAGGACCGATTTTACTCGCATAGATGTGTTTCCAGCCTAACAGTTTGATAGTCTAATTATATTGGAAAATATTTAAGATTAAGGCACTAAATAGAGATTTAAAATGAAAATTACTTTCACCTTTGACCACCCTTTTATGCTAGACTAAAGCGGGATTTACACGCTACAATAAATCTTACGATGTGTCGCGGGGTCACGTCGTAAGGGATGCACATCCGACATCATAAGTTATATTGTAGCGTGTGACATCTACGTGCGATTGCGATTGAACGAAAAACCGTTCATCGCACGCACGTCGTTCAATTGCTAAAAATTTGCCGAGGCAGCACACATCGCTGTGTGTGACACCCCGGGAACGATGAACACAGCTTACCTGCGCCCCGCGGCTCCCGCCGGCAATGCGGAAGGAGGTGGGCGGGATGTTTATGTCCCGCTCATCTCCGCCCCTCCGCTTCTATTGGCCGGCTGCCACGTGACGTCGATGTGACGCCGAACGTCCCTCCCACTCCAGGAAGTGGATGTTCGCCGCCCACATCAAGGTCGAAGGGTAAGTACGTGTGACGGGAAAGAATTGTTTGTGTGACACATTCAACAAATTGAACGTGCCGCACATACGATGGGGGCGTGTCAAATTGCATACGATATCGTATGCAAAATTGACACGTGTAAAGCAGGCTTAAAGGGCCCGTTACACGCTACGATATATCTAAAGATATGTCGTCGGGGTCACGCCGATAGTGACGCACATCCGGCATCATTTGACATATCGTAGCGTGTGACAGCTACGAGCGACTGTGATCGAGCAAAACTACTCACCTTATTGTTGCTTGTTGACACGTTGCTCATTTTCAAAATATTGATTGTTCGTCATTCCCGAGGCAGCACACATCGCTCTGTGTGACACCCCGGGAACGAGGAACACAGCTTACCTGCGTCCCGCCGGCAATGCTTGAAGGAAGGAGGTGGGCGGGATGCTACGTCCCGCTCATCTCCGCCCCTCCGCTTCTATTGGTCGGCCGCTTAGTGACGTCGCTGTGATGCCGAACGTCCCACCTTCTTCAGGAAGTGGATGTTCGCCGCCCACAGCGAGGTCGTTCATGAGGTAAGTACGGGTGACGGGGGTTATCAACTTTGTGCGACACGGGCAACAAATTGCCCGTGCTGCACAAACGATGGGGGCGGGTGCGATTGCACATGCGATCGCATGAGAAATTGTAACGTGTAAAGCGGCCTTTAGTGTTGTATATTTATTTATTTTACTTGCTGTGATGGCACCATTAATTTCCACAGCACATAATAGATATTATCATCACTGTCCCCATTGGGGCTCACAATCTAAATTCCCTAGTAGTATGTCTTTAGAATGCGGTAAGAAACCGGAAAACCTAAAGGAAACCCACACAAACATGGGGAGAACATAACTCCTTGCAGATGTTGTCCTTGGTGGGATTTAAACCCAGGACCCTAGCGCTGATAAACAGCAATGTTGCCTTCTATGTGACTGAAATACCAGACTATTTGATAGACTTTTTTCTATCTAAATGTCAAGAGATGATTTAAGGCTCTAGGAAAGGACTTTGATTTAAGAAGGTAGAAGAAGCACTGGCAATAAGACAAGAATTGGGAGAATGAGTTGTTAAAGTCATTCTCCGTTCTCGTAAGTGTAGCTTCTGGTTTGACAAATAGTGTCATGGCAAAAATATCCCAAGCATGAGAATTGGGATAGCGAATATAAAGCAAAGGCTAAGACTACGGGGAATAGTTTTATCACTTCAAGAGTTACAATATCATAGTGTTCACACCGAGGAGAGACATAAATACACAGTGTTAAACAAAGCAGAAGTGGGAAGAAATATCCCGAGGATTTATCCTTATATCTAATGTAAAACCAATCGCGAAGCTTTTTTCATTAAGGGACTGTGCTCTCAACACCTTTTTTTCAGCCGCATTCTGTCTTAAAACTGAAAAAATAGTACTTTAAAGATGCTAAAAACTGAACATATAACTGCAAAGTCAAATTACGTGCTTTGCATATGTGCAGTCTTTTTGAGCCTCTCTTAAGTGCTCAGATTTTGAAAAACAAAACAAAGTGACTTGATCATTTCAGTAGGTGGCTTTTCCTTGGAAGCTTATCAATAGATTATATTGAGAGGATGGAAACAAAAAGAAAAAGAAAACAATTAAAAATTCCACCCAAAATAATCAAAAAAGTGCCAAAAAAAATGCATCAGGAGAAAAAATGCCAGTGTCCTGACATCTCGTTCTCTGACAAAAATCTGAGGGTCCACCAGCTTCTCAACAATGCACATACCCTTACAGACCTCTATATGGAAAATGTTCTGTTGTATCTAAAGACACTAGAAGGTGGCACAAGTGCATTTCAATAAATTAGAATATCATCAAAAAGTTAATTTATTTCACTGATTCAATACAAAAAGTGAAACACATATATTATAAAGAGTCATTACACAAAGAGTAATCTATTCTTATATATTATATAGAGTCATTACACACAGAGGAATTTATTTCTATATATTATATAGAGTCATTACACACAGAGGGATCTATTCCTATATATTATAGTCATTACACACAGAGGGATCTATTCCTATATATTATATAGAGTCATTAAACACGGAGGGATCTATTTCTATATATTATATATAGTCATTACACAAAGAGTGATCTATTCCTATATATTATATAGAGTCATTACACACAGAGGGATCTATTCCTATATATTATATAGTCATTACACACAGAGGGATCTATTCCTATATATTATAAAGAGTCATTACACATAGAGGGATCTATTCCTATATATTATATATAGTCATTACACACAGAGGGATCTATTCCTATATATTATAAAGAGTCATTACACACAGAGTGATCTATTCCTATATATTACATATAGTAATTACACAAAGACTGATCTATTCTTATGTATTATATAGAGTCATTACACACAGAGGAATTTATTTCTATATATTATATAGAGCCATTACACACAGAGGGATCTATTCCTATATATTATATAGAGTCATTACACACAGAGGGATCTAGTCCTATATATTATAGTCATTACACACAGAGGGATCTATTCCTATATATTATATAGAGTCATTACACACAGAGGGATCTATTCCTATATATTATATATAGTCATTACACACAGAGGGATCTATTTCTATTATTTTTTAATACTTGGTCGGGGCACCTTTTGTATGAATTACTGCATCAATGCGGCATGACATGGAGGCAATCAGCCTGGGGCGCTGCTGAGGTGTTATGGAAGCCCAGGTTGCTTTGATAGCCGCCTTCAACTCGTCTGCATTGTTGGGTCTGGTGTCTCTCATAGATTCTCTATGGGGTTTAGGTCAGGCGAGTTTGCTGGCCAATCGAGCACAATTATACTGTGGTTGGTAAACCAGGTATTAGTACTTTTGGTGCCAAGTCCTGCTGGAAAATGAAATTTCCATCTCCAAAAAGCTTGTTGGCAGAGAGAAGCATGAAGTGCTCTAAAATTTCCTGTTAGACGTGTGTGGTGACTTTGGTCTTGATAAAACACAGTGTATTGTAGTGGTGTGTCTAGTGAACTCATTGGCCTACTCCCTAGGCATGGTGAGTTTAGGGCCAGCTAAGGGACCAAGGTATCCTGGTCACCGACAGGTTGAAAGAACCTGCATAGGGACGTTAGGGAGCTCAGGAGTTAGCTTGAGATGAGTCCAGGAGGTGCCCCCTCACCCATCTCTCTAGTGGAAGGGACCTCCATTGTATTGTGTTCCCAGTGTTCTTCCCCGTATGTGGTGTTGTTCTGGTGTTTTTTTGTTCTGCGTCAGACTCTTTTTCATCTGAACACGCTCACCACGCTTGTACCATGATAGTTGGAAAGTTAAGGAGTCTGAGGTCCAAAGCCAGGAGAGCACGTCAAATACAAACGGACAGTCAAAAGCAAAGTCCGGAGTCAGGTAACAAAGATCAGAGTGTGTCAAGGCAAAAGGGATAATTCAAGCGAGTAGTCAAAGGTCAATCCAAGGTTAGGCAACAAGATCAGAATATTGGAATGCAGGACTAACATACCACTGAGCAAAGTAACAACTGGCAGTGATATGATCAGTGCCAGCAAACTAAATAGCCAGTTAATCACATAGAATGGGTGATACCTGGAGAAAACCACGCAGGCCCGGCCAGAAAGGTCAATAATAATAATGACATTCCGCCACACCCTGCTTTAGATAGGACGACTGAGCTGTCACTCACCATACTGACAGCTCAGCCCGCCCCTGATCCAGGAGGATGGCAGAGCTATCACTCACAGCATTCATAGGACACAATGAGTGATGCAACAATAGGTTAGAAGTTGAGTCCACCATGTCTGCAGATGAGAAAGTCAGGAGAACAAATGGCATGGGCTTTCATCCTCTTGATAAAACAAAAGGCTACCTTTCTTAAAAGTAGTTCATATGATAAAACTTTGCATTGTGTAAGAACGGAAGGTTTACTTGTACATATTTCTTTCTGAACTGCTTTAATCAAGTTTCCAGAAAATAATTAAGTAAATTGGTCATCCAATCATCCTAATTAACTAACTGGCTTGTGGCTCCGACATTCTTTGAATAACCAGCAGTAGTTACAGTATGTCCTCTTCTCCTACATCAGAACATAATAATTGTGAGCGAAATCAAAGGGGAACCTACTTTGATTTGTTAATTCTCATTACCAGCTTTGCACTTTGCTGTTCTTGTTGTTCCTCGCAGCAAGATGCTGATTTTGTAGTATAATAAACCGTAATTTGCTTTCAAGTTTTACCTGAATGAATGAATCTCCACTTTTAGACGTATTTTTAAAGACGCCCGTGGAACCACTGAGCGCAGTGCTCATCATAAGACAATGAATTGTTTATCGCCCAGCAGGAGACGTCTTGATTGGAAATGGCAGACACTTAGCTTTGGCTCTCTTCGGCGTGTTTGCAGTAATTTTTGTAGTGGTAGTATTTAAAGAATGAAAAAAGATGGTAGGAGGACCTGTAGTTCTAAAACTCCTACTGATAACTGTAATGTTAAAGTCCAGTATTCTGTAAGTGACTGCAGCACATGTATTCTACAATCAATCTCCTTTTTTTCAAGAAAATTAAAATAAATAGCCACAGCTGTATGGTAAGGACTCATGTAATCAGAACTCTCGTACATTTGTAATTTTTGTATATATTTTACACTACTTTTTTTGGGAAGGCCTTGGTTATGGTTTGGGGTGATCTCGAGTCCTGAGCCACTCCTGCTTTGGCTTCATCCCCTGCAGTGGTGCCTGCTGGGTCTCCTGCGCCACCTGTCCGCCGATCCAAGCGCTTGGCTGCTAGGTGTAAGGTGTCCAGGGTCTTTATATGTTTTGAGGCTAAGTCACTGTTTTGCCCTACCACGCATGCGTCGTTTCCCGCTGCCTCTCCTTGCTCTAAGTGCGCGATCCGCACTACTGCGCATGCGTGTGATGTCAACTGTGATGCAGCAGCTCCTGATTGGCCATTGATGACATCACTGGTGATTCAGCAGCCGCTGTTTGTCCGTCAATGACGTCATTGGTGATGTGGCGGTGCCTGAGTGGCCACTGACGGCACCATTGCCATCTGGTGCTTGACGTGGAGCAGGGCTTAATCTTTAAAAGATCCTGGACGATGCACATGGCTGCGTGTGCGTCACATATGCTCTGTGGTGTGGTTCAGAGCTGTGCAGCCAAACAGCAGCATTAGTGTCGCGGGAAGAGAAGGGGACGCTGCGCTCTCCCACTGCTCGGGTCCGGCTGCCCCTGCGGCTGCGGCCTGCTGCTGCTCGGTGGCTCGAACGATGGGCCGGATCCCGGGGACTCGAGCGGCGCTCCTCGCCCGTGAGTGAAAGGGGTTTGGTTTTTGGGATAGTTTATTGTCCATGACGCCACCCACGGTTGTGGTGATTGTGTGGACACCACCGCTGCTCTGTCTGGGGAGCCCGGGAGTGGTGGTATGGAGCAGCCAGTTGTTGATTTGCCCCTCTGTGCGTAGGGGGTTTGGTGGTCCCGGGGCCCAGTGATGGGGTTGGGATGGTGGACAGGCGGGTTATGGGGCCTGTGGAGGTGCAGGGACGCAGGGGCAGCACTGTGCGCACGGCACGGAGGTACTCACTCAGCCAAAGGATGATGACAAAGTTCTCGGTAAACAAACGGCTGGTTGGACGGGTCCCTCGGACGGCTACGGTGCTGATGTTCCCTGTAGTTAGCGGTGACGGTCTCTTCCCTGCACCTATGTATAGTCCTTTGGTAGCGATGGATTCCCACCGGTAACCCGCTCCCCGACCTGGATATGAGCCGGAGGAGCCCCTCTCTTGCCCGTAGGCGCTGGCCCTGGGAAACTGGTGCCTTGGCGGGGGCGGTGTCTCCCCTTAACGGTCGGCCTGTTGCCTTCAATCGGGACTTGGTTGTTGGGAGACCCAGTGGTCCCCTTCACTGACGGATTTGGCAAATTATGGCGACTCCTAGCCTTGCCGGGATCCGAAAGGCCCCTGCCCTGGTGCTGACTGTTCTTTGTATACCGCTCCGGTACCGCCGGGTCACCATCCGCCCACGGTCCTTTCGGCAACCTCCGAGCAATCTCTCCTGCAGACGGTCACCGCCGTCTGCCAACCTTGCTGTCTCAGTCCGGGGCACACACCCGGACCAACTTCAGGCTTCTTGCTGTCACTTTTCTCTTTCTCTACTTTCCTTTTCTTCTACAACTCCACTGTTTACTCCTCACACTTTCAACTCTAAAACTCATCTGCCTGATTTTCCCGCCTCCAGGGCTGTGAACTCCTCCGTGGGCGGAGCCAACCGCCTGGCCCACCCCCTGGTGTGGGACACCAGCCCCTGGAGGAAGGCAACAAGGATTTACGCCCCGAGTCGTAATTTATCATAGTCCTAAGTCCCTAAGACCCTTAGGCTGCCTGCCTAATAGGAAACTACCTTAGGACTATGATAAATTACGACTCGGGGCGGTAGTCCTGTGGTTGATGTCTCTGCTCCTCCATGACATCGTGCTGTTTTTCTTTCTTTTACACCAGGTTCTAACCCCGTGTATGTCATTCAGTATCTATTATATATTATATATTTATTTTGTTTTTTCTTTTGTCAGGATTATTGTACATATTTACTGTATGTTAGTAGAATTGTATATAACTTTTTTTGATCATAATTCAATATTCAGGGAACTGTTGGAACATACAGATTTCTAGAATGATCAGGATCCCGCCCGCTTTCAAAGTTTTTTTTCAGGATGGGTGTTTCCTATGACATCATTGCATGCTTTTATACTTCACCATCTCACTTGAAACCAGATTTGATGTTCTCTTGCCAATGTCCTGATGAAGGGAGCTGTGTTTCCAGAAACGCATAGACTTGTGCATGTTATTAAAGAAGCATTAATCTCTTCCTGGATCCATTGAGTCCTTGGCGCAGAATTAAGACCCTTCTTCTATCACTCTCTGTTATCAGTTCAGTGGTGTTAACTGGGCTATACCTTCTGTCCTGGTATGCTCCGTACGTGTACTGACAGTCACCCTCTTATAGCTCAGTGGTGTTACCTGGGCTGCACCTTCTGTCCTGGTATGCTCCATACGTGCACGAACAGTCACCCTTAGGATTCTCTGTGTAGCTAACAGAAGAGGTCCTGTTCTCAGTGTGTGCGCCGCTAACACCGCCATTTGTGTTTTTTATTTCCTTGTTTCACTGAAGTTGTACCTTCCGGCCGGCCGCTTGTCCATCTGTGGCTTTACCATCTGCCCAGAGGACCTCGGAAGACGTTAGAGCTGTTATTAGTTTTGGCTTTAACCGTTCTCCCACGTAACAGACTAACAGCCTTATTCCTTCCAAAGACAATAGTAAGGGCCAGGTGGCACTCACTGTGAGTGGAAGAAAAAGGATTCCGGCAGCTAAATAGGAAAGGGTTCTTTACAGTTAGAGCAGTCAGACTGTGGAATGCCGACCACAAGAGGTAGTAATGGCAAATACTATAACAGCTTTTAAAAAATGGATGGCTGGATGATTTCCTCAGTACACATAACATTGTTTGTTATAAATGACATAGTGACAAAATGTAGAACTGGTGGAGGAAGGTTGAACTGGATGGACCTAGGTCTTTTTTCAACCTATGTAACTATGTAACTATGTTCATGTCCTCATGGGTGAGGACCCGAACTGCCAGTCAGTGACTTCAAATGAATTTCAGCTCAAATCTGGGTCCAAATCCAAACTTTAAAAAAGTTAAGCTGGACGAGCAGAACCCAAAATTCCAGGGGTCCACTCATCTCTAATCTTCAGTTTCCCTGTAGCCCCACCACGGGGGACATTAGATATTACACAGTACCTTTTAAAATCAAGGTCTTAAGGCCCCCTTCCCACGTCCGTGAAAAACTTTTGTGTTTTGCACGGTCGTGTTGAAGATGCACATGGCCCACCCGTGTGACGTGATTTTGGCACACTAGTATTCACCGTGTGCTATCCATAATAGCACAAAAAGAGCAGGAACCTTTTACTCACCTGTCTCTGGCGCTGCTGTACCCAGTGCTGATGTCTTCAAGGCCGCGGCTTCCAGGTACGTGGTGCAGTGAGTATTCATGAGCATAATGAGCGGGCCTGGAAGCAAGTAACAGCAGCTCCGAAAACAGGTGAGTATAGAAAATAATTTTATTTCAAAGACCCGTGTTTTCTCTGGTACGTGTCACACAGATCACATCAGTGTGCAATCCGTGTGACATCAGTGCTGCTGAAGAAAATGGACTTGTCTCTGTGCGGAATACACAGACACGTGTGTGCTCCATACAGACACACAGGTCTTGTGAAAAGACGCACTTGCATTGCACATTGATTTTAATGGGTCTGTGTATGTCCTTGTCTCTGGTAAGTATGTGTGATGCCCCAAGGCTGTGGGGTATTCGGTCCCGGGCGCATGGTGTGCGGTGGGGTAACAGTCATGGTCGAGGCTGATGCCTGGTTCCGTAACCCTTGGGGTTGATCTGAATAAAAAAGGGATAAAAATAAAAGAAAAAGGAGAAATAAAAAAATTAAATAGTTTTTCGACTATGCCACAGGTTATTTGAAGCTGCCGCTGCAGAGTCTTGCTGGGGCTGGTGGAGTAGTGCAGCTTAGGTGTTTTGGGCCCTCCGCAAGCAGGGCTGGACCCCAGCAGCGGATGATGAGGGTTATAGTAGGGAACAGTCAGTGTGTGTGTGTGTGTGGAGACGATAAGGAAACAGTCCATACCAGTTTTTCAGTTTTAACTTGCCTTGTATTTGCTTGGTCGCAGTGTCTGGACCCGCGGGTGCTGGTTCCAGGTGTTCCCGCTCCCCTTGTTCTCCGTGCCAGCTGTGACCTGGGTTGGCTGTCCTCCGTGCACACTTGTTGTTGATGGGCTCCCGTGGCCTAGAGCTGTTTGGGAACTCCTCTGTTTCTGTTTTGGTTCTATTGCAGGCAGCCTGGACTATTTGAGGGGTTCAGTCCCTGGTCCCCTCTTCACTGCTGATGCTTCAGACTCTTTCGTTGGCGATGGACGCTGGAGATCTTCTCGACTGGCAGAGTTAACAGTTGACCATAAAGTGTCCCTCTGTCCTAGCGTCTGCACCCCGCCTTGTGCTGAGTCCTGTGAGCCTTGGTTCCAGACTTCCACAGGCTTCCCGCGGTCCCTGGAGTTTTCCACTTCCACAGGTAACCCACGTGTCTAGAGTCCTGGTTCCTTACTCCACAGTCCCTCACTCCTATTACAGCACTCCGTTGTTACTGCAGGTCTTTTCCTTTCTTTCTGCACTTTCACTCTTTCACTCCTCTCTCCTTCACTTCCTCTCCCGACTCAACTCCTCACTAAACTCACCACTTCCTCCCGCCAAATTCCCAACTGACCACTGGCCCCTCCCCCTAGCTGGGTCTCTCCTTACAGATTGGGTGGCATCTATCCAGTCAGTGCCCATCCATTTTACCTGTTGCTAGGCAGTCTCCCAGTTTGGTGTTGGGATTGTGTTTGTGGCCTGAAGGTGCTGGTGTGTTCACTGTCACGGATATTCCATGGTTTGGATTTCCACTTACATTTGTGGCACCTGGTACCGCAGGGGTGCTACCCATGAAAACGGACGTCATACTACCGGAATCACTGACATGGGAAGGGGTCCTGCATAGACATGTTGAGTCCTGGGTGTGGTTTTCAAGAAGATGTCCACTGGGAAAAATTGAGAACTACACCAGAAAAAACTGCTCCATCTGCGAAAAAAACAAAACCATGGACTTAATAAAAGCAACACCCCCACCAAATGGAGCAGATATGCATGGCTTGTAGTTTCAGATAATAACTAATATCGGTGTTTCTGTTCATGAGAAAATAATGACAAAAACTCCAAGAAAAACTATATGAAACAGTTGAAAATACTTTTCCAAACCATCTCCCTGGCAGCGCTGGAAGCATATTTTTATATATTAGTATTACAATTTTAACATACTAGGCATCTATCCAAAAATCGAAGAAGTTATTGGTAGAAAACTTTGGGTCTTGTGTTTAGTTAATGCAACATTGAATTTTTGTTGTGCTGAATATTTTACATTGATTTTCTTGAAACTAATCAATATTTTCTCACTTTTTTTGTGTGTGGCGCGTCTTATCTGTCTCTCTGTATATCCCAAGATGTTTATCCTTAATCTTTGAAAACTTCACCTGCCACAAGTGTTTGTTAAAGGAGCATTCTAGAAGCACATGATGTAAAGATGTGTCTTTCCTCACCTTTAAGGGCGCTTTACACGCTGCGATATCGCTATCGATATCGCTAGCGAGCGTACCCGCCCCAGTCGGTTGCGCGTCATGGGCAAATCGCTGCCCGTGGCGCACAACATCACTTACATCCGTCACACAGACTTACATTCCCTGCGACGTCGCTCTGGCCAGCGAACCGCCTCCTTTCTAAGGGGGCGGTTCATGCACCGTCACACGGCAGCTGTCCAATAGAAGCGGAGGGGCGGAGATGAGCGGGCGGAACATCCCGTCCACCTCCTTCTTTCCTCATTGCTGGTGGAGGCAGGTAAGGAGATGTTCGTCGTTCCTGCGGTGTTACACATAGCGATGTGTGCTGCTGCAGGAACGACAAACAAACAGCGGCATGCACCACCAATGATATTATGAAAAGGAGCGACGTGTCAACGATCAACGATTTTTGACGTTTTTGCGATTGTTGATCGTCGCTCCTAGGTGCCACACGCTGCGATGTCGCTAATGACGCCGGATGTGCGTCACTAATGACGTGACCCCGACAATATATCGTTAGCGATGTTGCAGCGTATAAAGCACCCTTTACTCTTTGCTCAAGATATCCTAAGCTAAGTGGCAATTGAAATAAAACTTTGCTTTTCTTACCATGCCAGACTAAGTAATGTCAAAAGAAGGATTTTTTTTCTTTCAAATCTGTTCATCAGTGATCATGGAATATTTGAAGCCAAAGGGAAAGCGATGGAAAGACACAAAGGTTGACTAAGGACATGTGTCACGATGTTACTTCAGGATAGCAAAGGACAGGGGGCTTCTATGCTGTCCAGTAAGCTAGAGGACCCTAGGCTATTCCTAACATCTGGATTACCCTTAATGGTGGAGAAGCCGAAGTCCCATGCCCTTCTATACTCCTGAGAAATACTACTCTCAAACCCCCCTCACTCCAGGGAAGGCAGGAGTGAGATGATAAATAGATAAGGACAGAAAAGGAAAAAAACAAAACTCTGACACATTGCACATACATATGAATAGACACAGATAGACTAAGGAGAAAAACAAGAGCAGGAGGGTAGCAACAAAAAAGCAACAAAGGTAAACTCCATAACCGGAAACAGCAGCAGTTATTACACCAGATAGTTGGTTTTGGGAGGTGTGGTAATGTGGACTAAGATCAACTATAGTTGGCACTAATGGAAGTGTCCAGCCAGCATATGTAGGAGGAGAGCAGATGTGATTGGCTCCCCCATAACATGTGATCAAAGATGACTCCGAAGCAGACTGGCAGAGATTTTCTCTTGCTAGCCTACCTGTGAACTACCAAGCTGTTGGTCGATGCCCGACTTCAGCCTACGATGATTATAGACCTCAGAAAAGTTATCCGGCGGAGTGCCAGAAGTAGTATGAACAGAAGCTGATGCTGCCATGATAGTCTGCAAAGTTTGTGAAAATCTGTGACAACAGGAGTCTGCAGTGAATGGAAAAGCTCCTTAAAAAAGTCCTTGCTGTGTGTTATTTGCCTTAATTAGCAGCAAGAACCCATGTTTTCCAGTGATTGTCTCATTGTTCTGAAGACCAGGAAAATGACAGGTGTACCAGACCAATTGAGCACTGATAACCGAACTTTTGAAAAACCATTAACATTTAAGTTAGGAAACACCCTTTAAGAAATGTAAGCCCTCTTAGCCAATCAGAAGTTGAGATAAAATCTTCTTTCATACCACTTAAAGGGATTCACAAATGCAAAGAAAATTGTGTCAGCTCACCTGAGTATTGAGTCCGGTTTTAGATCTGCCGCTGTTCGGCCTGGGCAAGGCAGAAAGTCCAACAAAAATAAAATTCCAGTAGAGAGAGGATCAAACTAAAAAGACATACGGTATCATATAAAATGTCTTTTAGTTTTCATTTAATGGAAAAAACAGACATCCATGAAAAAGGGGAGTGGGGGGAGAAAAAAACGACGCGTTTCGGCCTATGCCTTAATCATGACCATGATTACACCATAGGCCGAAACGAGCGACTGCAGACTTACAGTTTTAGACTGGGAAACACCTTTAATTTTTAATAATATCATTACTTTATGGGCTTTGGTCAGTCAAATTTTGTTGATATACAGTACAGACCAAAAGTTTGGACACACCGCATCTCTAGAACAACTGTTAAGAGGAGACTTTGTGCAGCAGGCCTTCATGGTAAAATAGCTGCTAGGAAACCACTGCTAAGGACAGGCAACAAGCAGAAGAGACTTGTTTGGGCTAAAGAACACAAGGAATGGACATTAGACCAGTGGAAATCTGTGCTTTGGTCTGATGAGTCCAAATTTGAGATCTTTGGATCCAACCACCGTGTGTTTGTAGAAAAGGTGAACGGATGGACTCTACATGGCTGGTTCCCACCGTGAAGCATGGAGGAGGAGGTGTGATGGTGTGGGGGTGCTTTGCTGGTGACACTGTTGGGGATTTATTCAAAATTGAACGCATACTGAACCAGCATGGTTACCACAGTATCTTGCAGCGGCGTGCTATTCCATCCGGTTTGCGTTTAGTTGAACCATCATTTATTTTTCAACAGGACAATGACCCCAAACACATCTCCAGGCTGTGTAAGGGCTATTTGACTAAGAAGGAGAGTGATGGGGTGCTACACCAGATGATTTGGCCTCCACAGTCACCAGACGTGAACCCAATCGAGATGGTTTGGGGTGAGCTGGACCGCAGAGTGAAGGCAAAAGGGCCAACAAGTGCTAAGCATCTCTGGGAACTCCTTCAAGACTGTTGGAAGACCATTTCCGGTGACTACCTCTTGAAGCTCATCAAGAGAATGCCAAGAGTGTGCAAAGCAGTAATCAAAGCAAAAGGTGGCTACTTTGAAAAACCTAGAATATAAGACATATTTTCTGTTGTTTCAACACTTTAAGTATTTTATTCCACATGTGTTAATTCATAGTTTTGATGCCTTCAATGTGAATCTACAATTTTTAGAGTTATGAAAATAAAGAAAACTCTTTGAATGAGAAGGTGTGTCCAAACATTTGGTCTGTACTGTATATCTATTCAATAAATCCCTAAATTTTAGAAGAAAAAATATAGAATGAGAGTTGACATTTGTTTTATCTCTAGAATCTTTGTGGGGTATTAAAGGGCCAACTCCAGCTATGCTATTTGTGTTCTTACACCTCAAAATGTAACATTGACATACATATATGTTGGCATATAACAGTAAACGTCCAGAGATCTCCTGGCAGCTTTTTTATGGAAACTTCTTGCCACATTAAAATAGATATCTCTAAAAGAGAAGTGGATATTTTCTATACCTAGGATTAGCCAACAAAAGAGAAGCAAGACTGACTTAGTGTCATAACACTACTCATCACACTCTTTAAAGGGATTCTGCCACTAGTTTTTGCTATGTAATCTGAGAGCAGCATAATGTGGGGGCAGATATCCTGTTTCCAGTGATGTGTTACTTACTGGACTGCTTCATGTAGTTTTAATACAATCCCTGTTTTTTCTGCTGTTGATGTAGTAGTGGTCAGAATGCTGAGCTGTGTATAACCTCGCCCACACCACTGATTGGCAGCTTCCTGTATCCAATTATCAACAAGCGGCCAATCAGTGGTGGGAGCGGGGTTACACAGATTAGCTGAACTGCCTGACACAAGGCACCTAGTCCTTCAATGATAATCTCCTGCTGATAAAACAGTGATTGTATTGAATCTATTGCACACAGCTGAACAAGTGACACATCCCTACAATCAGGGTCTCTGCCCCTACATCATGCTGGTGTCAGATTTAATAGCAAAAACCTGCTGACAGATTCCCTTTAATATGAACTCATCTATTGCAAGATGATGAGAAAAATAATTTTGGTTTTTATCTTGTGCTTTTTGAGTTACTACAATGCTTTGTTGGTGCCATGTTCAACAATGAGGATCTTAATAGGTATAACATTTACAAGACTGTATATGATTTTTTTTATTCAACACGGAATTTTTCAGATTTATCTCCAAAGTTTTTTTCATAATAACAGCTCGTCACCTTATCAACAGGATAGGTGATAATAAGTGTCCTGTAAAGTGCAAGATCAAGGCGACAATCACACTCAGGAGGGAATTGCAATTACCAGGCTTGTTTACTTAGTATATATAGCTTACAGCTAAACATGGCACAGCACGCCTCCTGTCTTGTTAAACAACATGATTAATGGTTAAGAATAAATTCTTTAATTTTCTCTGTATATATATATATATATATATATATATATATATATATATATATATTAGAAGGTGGCCCGATTCTAACGCATCGGGTATTCTAGAATTTACGTATTGTGTAGTTAATGTATGATTTTTGTTTTATATATATATATATATATATATGTTGTTGTGTGTAGTTACCAAGTGTTTGTGTAGGGCTCTGTAAATGTTCTGGGTGCTGCCTGGGTGGGTGGGGTGAGAGCGGTGTTGTATGTGTGTTGCGTTGTTTGTGGAGCGCTGTGTGTCTGCAGCGTTCTGTGTGTGGTGCTGTGTGTGTTGCGCAGTTTGTGTGGGTGTGGAGTGCGTGTGTGTGTTTTGTGGGGAGGTATGTTTTGTGCAGTGTGTGTGTTGCGCGGTATGTGTGTATATTTGTGTATGCCGCGGTGTTTGTGTGTTGGGTGTTGTGTGTGTGCGGCGTTGTCTGTGTGTGTGTGGGTGTCTGTGTAGGGCGGTGTTTGTGGTTCCCAGTGTGTGTGTGGTGTGTTGTGCGGTGCGCGTGTGGCGGTGTGTGTGTGTGTGTTTTGGGGGGAGGTGTGCACCCCCATCGTGCTCCATCCCCCATGCTGCGCACCCCCCATCGTGCTCCTTCCCCCATGCTGCGCATCCCCATCGTGCTCCATCCCCCATGCTTCGCACCCCCCATCGTGCTCCATCCCCCATGCTGCGCACCCCCATCGTGCTCCATCCCCCATGCTGCGCACCCCCCATCGTGCTCCATCCCCCATCCTGCGCACCCCTCATCGTGCTCCATCCCCCATGCTGCGCACCCCTCATCGTGCTCCATCCCCTATGCTGCGCACCTCGCATCGTGTTCCATCCCCCATGCTGCGCACCCCCCATCGTGCTCCATCCCCCATGCTGCGCACCCCCCATCGTGCCTCATCCCCCATCATGCTTCATCCCCCATGCTGCGCACCCCACATCGTGCTCCATCCCCCATGCTGCGCACTCCCCATCGTGCTCCATCCCCTATGCTGCGCACCCCCCATCGTGCTCCATCCGACATGCTGCGCACCCCCCATCGTGCTCCATCCGACATGCTGCGCACCTCCCATCGTGCTCCATCCCCCATGCTGCGCACCCCCCCATCGTGCTCCATCCTCCATGCTGCGCACCCCCCATCGTGCTCCATCCTCCATGTTGTGCACCCCCCATCGTGCTCCATTCCCCATGCTGCGCACCCCTCATCGTGCTCCATCCCCCATGCTGCACACCCCTCATCGTGCTCCATCCCCCATGCTGCGCACCTCCCATCGTGTTCCATCCCCCATGCTGCGCACCCCCCATTGTGCTCCATCCCCCATGCTGCGCACCCCCCATCGTGCTTCATGCCCCATGCTGCGCACCCCCCACCGTGCTCTATCCCCCATGCTGCGCACCCCCTATTGTGCTCCATCCCCCATGCTGCGCACCCCCTATCGTGCTCCATCCCCCATGCTGCGCACCCCCCATCGTGCTCCATCTCCTATGCTGGGGCCACCGGGGGCGGGTTTGAGCGTGGCAACGTGTGCCGGGGGCGAGGCTGAGCGGGCGAGGCGTCAGCGTATTTCGGCTTCCTGCACATGTGTACCGGGAGCCGGTGTACGCTGGTAACCATGATACACATCGGGTAACTAAGGGAAGGGCTTCCTATAGTTACGCGATGTGTATCATGGTTACCAGCGTACACCGGCTCGGCCACGATCCCAGCATCGCAAGGTTATGTCCACCGGTGGCGGTGCCGAGCGTGCCAACGTGTGGCGGGGGCGAGCGGGCGAGGCGTCAGCGTATGCCGGCTCCCTGCACATGTGTACCGGAAGCCGGTGTATGCTGGAGCGGGGCTGAGCGGGCGAGGCGTCAGTGTATGCCGGCTCCCTGCACATCTGTATCGGGAGCCAGTGTACGCTGGAGCGGGGCTGAGCGGGTGAGGCGTCAGCGTATGCCGGCTCCCTGCACATGTGTACTGGGAGCCGGTGTACGTTATAGCGGGCGATGCGTGCGGAGGGCCGGGGCGAGCGGCTAATCCATGCGGGGGGCGGGGCCAGACCGAGGCGAGCGGCCAATCCGTGGGGGGGGCGGGGCCAGGCCGAGCCCAGCAGCCAATCCGACAGTTGTCACTCTAATGACACTGTCACGGTGACACTGTCACGGTGACACAATTTTGGAGCAAGACAGACAGAATAAGGCAATTATATACATATACTGCTCAAAAAAATAAAGAGAACACTTCAACAACACAATGGTATTTTAGTGTTCCCTTTATTTTATTGAGCAGTATATATATACATATACACACACACAGTACAGTCCAAAAGTTTGGACACACCTTCTCATTCAAAGAGTTTACTTTATTTTTATGACTCTGAAAATTGTAGATTCACATTGAAGGCATCAAAACTATGATTTGGAATGAAATACTTAACAAAAAAGTGTGAAACAACTGAAAATATGTCTTATATTCTAGATTCTTCAAAAGTAGCCACCTTTTGCTTTGATTACTGCTTTGCACACTCTTGGCATTCTCTTGATGAGCTTCAAGAGGTAGTCACCGGAAATGGTTTGCACTTCACAGGTGTGCCCTGTCAGGTTTAATAAGTGGGATTTCTTGCCTTATAAATGGGGTTGGGACCATCAGTTGTGTTGTGCAGAAGTCTGGTGGATACACAGCTGATAGTCCTACTGAATAGGCTGTTAGAATTGGTATTATGGCAAGAAAAAAGCAGCTAAGTGAAGAAAAACGAGTGGTCATCATTACTTTAAGAAATGAAGGTCAGTCAGTCCGAAAAATTGGGAAAACTTTGAAAGAGTCCCCAAGTGTAGTGACAAAAACCATCAAACGCTACAAAGAAACTGGCTCACATGAGGACCGCCCCAGGAAAGGAAGACCAAGAGTCACCTCTGCTGCGGAGGATATGTTTATCCGAGTCACCAGCCTCAGAAATCGCAGGTTAACAGCAGCTCAGATTAGAGACCAGGTCAATGCCACACTGAGTTCTAGCAGCAGACACATCTCAAGAACAACTGTTAAGGGGTACTTTGCATACTACGACATCGCAGGTGGGGTCAAATCGAAAGTGACGCACATCCGGCGTCGCTGTCGATATCGGAGTGTGTAAATCGTTTTTGATACGATTAACGAGCGCAAAAGCGTTGAAATCGTATCATCGGTGTAGCGTCAGTCATTTCCATAATTTCGGAAGGACCAATGTTACGATTTGTTCCTCGTTCCTGTGGCAGCACATATCGCTGTGTGTGAAGCCGCAGGAGCAAGGAACATTTCCTACCTGCGTCCTGCGGCTCACGCCGGCTATGCAGAAGGAAGGAGGTGGGCGGGATGTTTATGTCCCGCTCATCTCCGCCCCTACGCTTCTATTGGCCGCCTGGCTTGTGACGTCGCTGTGACGCCGCACGACCCGCCCCCTTAGGAAGGAGGCAGGTTGCCGGCCAGAGTGACATCGCAGGGCAGGTAAGTCCACTTGAAGCTGCCGTAGCGATAATGTTCGCTATGGCAGCTATCACAAGAGATCGCAGTTGCGACGGGGGCGGGGACTATAGCGCTCGGCATCGCTAGCAAAGTGTGTAAAGTACCCCTTAAGAGGAGACTTTGTGCAGCAGCCTTCATGGTAAAATAGCTGCTAGGAAACCACTGCTAAGGACAGGCAACAAGCAGAAGAGACTTGTTTGGGCTAAAGAACACAAGGAATGGACATTAGACCAGTGGAAATCTGTGCTTTGGTCTGATGAGTCCAACTTTGAGATCTTTGGATCCAACCACCGTGTCTTTGTAGAAAAGGTGAACAGATGGACTCTACATGGCTGGTTCCCACCGTGAAGCATGGAGGAGGAGGTGTGATGGTGTGGGGGTGCTTTGCTGGTGACACTGTTTCCACTGGTCTAATGTCCATTCCTTGTGTTCTTTAGCCCAAACAAGTCTCTTCTGCTTGTTGCCTGTCCTTAGTAGGGGTTTCCTAGCAGCTATTTTACTATGAAGGCTGCTGCACAAAGTCTCCTCTTAACAGTTGTTCTAGAGATGAGGTGTGTCCAAACTTTTGGTCTGTACTATGTGTATATATATATATATATATATATATATATATATATATATATATAGTACTCAAGTGAACAGCAGGAATAAAATTAGAAAATAAAATAGGGCCCACTTTTGACCCGATAATAGGTTCTCCATACGTTTCTGTCTCCATACATATAATATCCCCTGCTAGGCTGCTATAATGGTCTATGTATGTGGATAAAGCTTCCTGTACATTACCGCTATCTTCTCTGTACGGGGCATAGCTGGGACTGTTCACGCTGTAGGTTGGACATTGGAGGGATATACTATGAAACGTCACTTTTGCTGTAGACACCCTTAGGAAAAACTGCATGTGTTTCCTCCTGATAACTTTCAGCAAACATCCCTTTTATGTCTGCTAACAGGAAGCTGAAATTGAGAGATGTTTACGCTCGCCAGCACCGAAGAAGCAACCCGGGAATTATTCCAGCCTTTCCAGGAAAGATTTCAACAAGAAAGGTGGCAGATCTCTACCGAAGAACATGTCAGAGAATGAGACGGATGGCAGGACGGCAGGTGAGCTGACACTTAGTCTGACCAGGCCTATGGTATGGGAAGTGGATGATACTTAGTCTTCACTGTCTTTATCCATTGAGGATTGTGGACATGCTGGGAATGTGAACTATAGACTTCTTCAAAAGGAAGTGCAGAAAAAAAAATGTCTGCCCCCGTAATCATACATTCACGTCACATATCAGCAGGTCTGATGAGCTGCGGGAGCAGTCACATGCACGAGCCAATGACACTAGCGGCTCCTTTCTTATTATTCACTGTTGTAAATATTATTACTTATATTTAACTGCTCCTTTAAGTTATTAGTGATCCTGTAATAATGTACAAACTAATCGGATTACTCTAAAAAAAAAAGGTTAAAGGGGTATTCCCATCTCCAAGATCCTATCCCATTATGTAGTAGGTGTAATAATAACATTAGCAAATACCTCCAATTAGAAATATAGTCTAGTTCTTCTGATCTAACCATGTCTCTTTCCTCATGTGCAGGGCATTGCAGCTTAGGTATCCATAGTTATGATGACTACGAGCAACTACATAACTGTCACTATAGCCATGTCTCTTTCTTCATGTGCAAGGCATTGCAGCTTAGGTATCCATGGTTATGACTACAAGCAACTAAATAACTGTCACTATAGCCATGTCTCTTACTTCATGTGCAGGGCATTGCAGCTTAGGTATCCATGGTTATGACTACAAGCAACTAAATAACTGTCACTATAGCCATGTCTCTTACTTCATGTGCAGGGCATTGCAGCTTAGGTATCCATGGTTATGACTACAAGCAACTAAATAACTGTCACTATAGCCATGTCTCTTTCTTCATGTGCAGGGCATTGCAGCTTAGGTATCCACGGTTATGACTACAAGCAACTAAATAACTGTCACTATAGCCATGTCTCTTTCTTCATGTGCAGGGCATTGCAGCTTAAGTATCCATGGTTATGACTACAAGCAACTAAATAGCTGTCACTATAGCCATGTCTCTTACTTCATGTGCAAGGCATTGCAGCTTAAGTATCCATGGTTATGACTACAAGCAACTAACTGTCACTATTATTATTATTATTTATTATTATAGCGCCATTTATTCCATGGCGCTTTACAAGTGAAAGGGTATACGTACAACAATCATTAACAGTACATAACAGACTGGTACAGGAGGAGAGAGAGAGGACCCTGCCCGCGAGGGCTCACAGTCTACAGGGAATGGGTGATGGTACAATAGGTGAGGACAGAGCTGGTTGCGCAGTGGTCTACTGGACTGAGGGCTATTGTAGGTTGTAGGCTTGTTGGAAGAGGTGGGTCTTGAGGTTCCTCTTGAAGCGTTCCACGGTAGTGGAGAGTCTGATGTGCTGAGGTAGAGCGTTACAGAGTATGGGGGAGATACGGGAGAAATCTTGTACTCGATTGTGGGAAGAGGAGGTAAGGGAGGAGCAGAGAAGGAGATCTTGTGAGGATCTGAGGTTGCGTGCAGGTAGGTACTGGGAGACTAGGTCACAGATGTAGGGAGGAGACAGGTTGTGGAAGGCTTTGTATGTCATGGTTAATGTTTTGAACTGGAGTCGTTGGGTGATGGGAAGCCAGTGAAGGGATTGGCAGAGTGGCGAGGCTGGGGAGTAGCGAGGGGAGAGGTGGATTAAGCGGGCCGCAGAGTTTAGGATAGATTGCAGGGGTGCAAGAGTATTGGAAGGGAGGCCAGAGAGCAAGAGGTTGCAGTAGTCGAGGCGGGAGATGATGAGGGCATGCACTAATGTTTTTGCTGATTCTTGGTTAAGGAAAGCACGGATATGGGAGATGTTTTTGAGTTGTAATCGGCATGAGGTGAAGAGGGCTTGGATGTGTGGCTTGAAGGATAGAGCAGAGTCGAGGGTCACTCCAAGGCAACGAGCTTGTGAGACTGGGGTGAGTGAGCAACCATCGAGTTTGATAGAAAGGCTTGTTGGAGGAGATGAGTGAGGAGGAGGAAAGACAATGAATTCTGTTTTGTCCATGTTAAGTTTTAGGAATCGCACAGAGAAGAAGGATGAAATAGCAGACAGACATTGTGGAATTTTGGTTAGTAGAGAGGTAATATCAGGTCCAGAGAAGTAGATCTGTGTGTCATCAGCATAGAGATGATACTGGAAGCCGTAGGTCTCAATGAGCTGTCCCAGGCCGAAGGTGTAGATGGAGAACAGCAGGGGTCCAAGAACTGAGCCTTGTCTATAGCCATGTCTCTTACTTCATGTGCAGGGCATTGCAGCTTAGGTATCCATGGGTATGACTACAATCAACTAACTAACTAACTAAAAGTCACTATAGCCATGTCTCTTACCTCAAGATCCTGCAATTTCCTGCACATGAAATAAGGAACATAGTGAATCAGAAGAACTATACTACATTTCTAATTGGAGGTATTTGCTAATATTATTTTTATTACTACTTACCTGCCTACTACATATTGGGATAGAATCATGTTGATAGGAATACCTCTTTAAAGGGAACCTGTCACCAGTTTTTCGGCCTATAAGCTGCGGTCACCACCACCAGTGGGCTCTTATATACAACATTCTAACATGCTGTATATAAGAGCCCAGGCCGCTGTGTAGAACATAAAAAACACTTTATAATACTCACCTAACGGCCGCGCTATGGTGGAGTTGGGCATTATGGGCATCTTCGTTGTCCGGTGCCGTGCATCCTCTTTCGGCCATCTTTGTTCTCCTTCTGAAGCCTAGGTGCATGATGCGGCTACGTCATACACATTCGCCGGTCCCGCGCAGGGGCACTACAATACTTTGATCTGCCCTACTCAGGGCAGATCAAAGTGTGCCTGCGCAGGACCTCAATGTCGGCGAGTGTGGATGACGTAGACACGCCATGTACCCCGGCTACAGAAGAAGGAGGATGAAGATGGCTAAAAGAGGTGGCGCCGGCACCGGAGAACGGAGACGCCTATCTGGCTAGAATCCACCGCACCGCGACCATCAGGTGAGTATTATAAAGTGATTTTTACATTCTACACAGCGGCCTGGGCTCTTATATACAGCATGTTAGAATGCTGTATATAAGAGCCCGGTGGTGGTGGCCGCAGCTTATAGGTTGAAAAAACAGTGACAGGTTCCCTTTAAGTTAAAGCACTACCACTATGTAAAAAAGCAAAAAAACTTTATCAAGACTTAATAATTTTGATGCATCTCCAGCTCTCCGTGTACCAGAAAGTCAGATTTACAAATGTGCTATAGTTTATGCCAATTAACGACGTGAAATATAGTAAATGTGTTCTCTTATTAAGCCATGACCATTGGACAAAGGAGTAAAGTAGCAAAATAGGATCATTTGTAAGTTTTGCATAAACTTGGTGTGCTCCATAATCTGCACCTTTTGATGCCAGTTTCCTGGTGTCTACCTTTTAACATGTTTTCCGCACAGAGTTTAGCTGTGGTTTTTTAGTGTTGTTTTTGGCTTTGTTAATGCCATTTTTTTTAAAGCTGAAAATGTTATTTTAAAGAGATGAGCTTTTGGTGAAAAATTTTACTTTAGCGAACGTTTGGTGAGTTTTTGATGTTGCAAAATTTCTGCAACTATTTAGTAAATTAGGATACTTTCCATTATTTTCCATGTGTTTTTAACGTGTTCTTGACTCTGAGGTTTTAGCATCTTGTTGATGTGTCACGTGCTAAATAAATCTTTGTTTTGATATTTCCTGGTATTTGGCTTTGACATGTGCGGATTACATGCATTGTTGATACATTTCTGCAGCGTAATTGCACTAAAAAGGCACAAGCGTTTACCTGCGGATTTCCGCATCTCGTACAAGTCTATGGGGAAAATCTGCACATAAAACTCAGCATGTCCGCAGGAGAAACTGACATGCTGCAGATTTCAAACACGCACCGCAGGTCAGTTTATGTGGAGTATAGAAGAAGGACAGAGGGCAGGGGATTTTTAGTAATCACATTTACTTTGCTGGAACTGTGAGGCCATGTGCCAACAGGACAATGTACTCGCGGATTTTACAGCAGAAAACCTGCGGATTTATCTGGATTTTCCAGATAAATCCGCAGGTTTGCACAAGTACAGACACTCCCCATGTTACCCTATGGGATTTGAGGAGTGCTGTATCAATGCAGCGGTATGTGCGGCTGCGGAATAAGCTGCGGATTTGCCGTAGCCGCACGTAACTGCATGTCAATTATTCATGCGGAAATATCTGCGGAAAACCAGCTCCTCCACTATGGAGATACAGGCCAGGACTTCCGCACTTATCCCGCAGGTTTATCACAACAAAAATGCTCGGAACATGCAGCAATGTATAGCTGCGGATTCCGGGCAGCAGCTGCGGGAAACCTGCGGCCAAACCTGCGGAAATATCCGAGGGTACAGTGTCCCATGAGCACATAGGCCAAGATGCTGTGTTTTTTGACACAGCAAAAATACAAACCATCAAAAACTCACAAAAAACTCATTCTGGGCACACTATACTGCAAATAATTTCCTAACCATAGGTTTGTCCACCGGTACTCGCTTGGTACTCGTAATTAGTGATGAGTGAGCACTACCATGCTCGGGTGCTCAGTACTAGTAACTAGTGATGAGCGGGCACTACCATGCTCGGGTGCTCTATACTCGTAATTAGTGATGAGTGAGCACTACCATGCTCGGGTGCTCAGTACTCGTAACTAGTGATGAGTGAGCACTACCATGCTCAGGTGCTCAGTACTCGTAACTAGTGATGAGTGAGCACTACCATGCTCGGGTGCTCAGTACTTGTAACTAGTGATGAGCGGGCACTACCATGCTCAGGTGCTCAGTACTCGTAACTAGTGATGAGCGGGCACTACCATGCTCAGGTGCTCAGTACTCGTAACTAGTGATGAGCGAGCACTACCATGCTCGGGTGCTCAGTACTCATAACTAGTGATGAGTGAGCACTACGATGCTCGGGTGTTCGGTACTAGTAACTAGTGATGAGTGAGCACTGCGATGCTCGGGTGTTCGGTACTCATAACTAGTGATGAGCGGGCACTACCATGCTCGGGTGCTCAGTACTCATAAATAGTGATGA